>NW_026000093.1:33809591-33812831 GCF_001458135.2 Marmota marmota marmota | reverse complement strand
AAAAAAAAAAAAAAAAAAGCCTCAAACTAAACCTCATATTTTATTTTGAAAATTCAAGGTGGGCCAGGGTTAAATATAAAACTAATTTTTTTTCAGTATTGGGGATCATACCACTGAACTACATCCCCATCTCATTTTAGAAAAATTTTTAATAATTTTTTTTTTAGAGGCAGGATTTTGCCAAGTTGCTTAGGGCCTCACTAAATTGCTGAGGCTGACTTTGAACTCATTATTCTCCTGCGTCTGCCTCCCAAGCCGCTGGAATTACAGGCATTTGCCACCATACCCAGTTCCATACCCATTCTTGAGGACAAAACAAAATAAATGAAAACTTTTAGAATTTGATGAAGAATATTGTTCACTATTACATATAATTATGATGTACTAATAAAAACTTTAAAAAGGATTATTACCTAGAAACTAGAATCAAACATCAAAATTAATTTTAAAACAATTGAAGCATTCTACTTCAATGAAGAAAGATTTTAATTTTAATTATGATGTTTAATTGTGATGGTCACAGGGTGCCAACTGTGACCATCACAATTAAACATCATAATTAAAAGTCTGAATAAATATAATAGTAAAGAAATAAGGGCAAATATTGGGATGAATATTGGGAAAGCAAATATAAAACTATTATTATGGACAAATAATATAATAATTGACATTTACCCTGAAAATTCAAAAGAATCAGCTAAAAAACAGAACAGATATAAAAGTCTGGCAAAAATGCCTATACATGAAAGGTTAGCGTATAAATATCAGTTTATTTCACATACAAATAAAAAACCAATCAAAAAGAAACTGGGAGAAGACTAATATATTACCAATTTGCATGTCAATAAATATCTCTGTCTCTAGAACAAAATCTAGCATCATTTCTAGAGACACAGAAATGCTTTATATTGGAAATTAAATATTTTTTGATGATCATAGATTGTAAAAATTTTTTGAACTTTTGTTTATCTTCAACCAAATGAAGATGAAAAATTTTTAGTTAAAACATCTATATAGTTCATCTTCTGCCTTTTCCATTGTTTTTAGTTTGTATATCCACAAACATACCAGTCAGGAAATAATATATAGACAGTCAATTCAACTCTTAGCTAAAATCTCTAGATAATATATAACAAGGTAAATAGTACATATGTGTAACATTGATATAACTATTTTATATCACAAAATAATGATACAGGTTTTTCCTTTTTTTCCCAGGGCAAACGAGCCCCGTTTACAAATTTTGACCCCTCCACTCTCCTTCCCTCCTCCCTGGATTACTGGACCTATGCTGGCTCTCTGACTCATCCTCCTCTCCATGAGAGTGTAACCTGGCTCATCTGTAGAGAGACCATCAGCATCAGCCCAGAACAGGTAGCGTATCCGAGTGAATAAGTGGGAATGGGGAGTGCAAAGCAGAACTATCTCTTCAATTGACAGTGCCAGCTGGAGCTATTATAATTTCAATCAGGTTTCTGAGGAGTTTATTTTCTTTTCCAACTGAAAAAGATTCATTTCTGGCATAGCTCTTCTGAATTATCCAAAAAAAGCATGTTTATTATACTGTTTTTACTTTGTGCATAAAATAGAAAACGTGGAATTCAGAACTCCCACTACTCTCAAGTTTTTAAATATTAAAAATGTTTCTTTAATTGTTTTTTACAATGATGATGATAAGAATTATCATTGATTGAACAATATTTTTATTAGGTATCTTGCATGTGTTTTTTCAGACAATTCTCATAATACACATGCAGGACAAGCCCCGTATCTATTGCTCTCTGACATTTATCAAGCACATAGTAGGTACTCTAGTATTGAGCACATTTAGGTACTATCCATGTATGGGCCCATTTAATCTTTACAGCAACCCAATGAAGTAGGTACTATATTAAAAGTGAGGCACCAAGTATATGTCATTTGCCCAAAGTCCCCCAGTTGACAAGTGAGAAAGTTGGTGTTCTGTAACCCAATCATTGATAACTTAAGCAAAATACCTAGTTTAAAGGACCATAATGGATCTTGGTCTTCCTCAATTCCCAATGGTGAAAATATTGCAATCCTCAACTCAGTTTTCTAAATTACAGTATGTTCATTATATGGAAGGAAAGTGCTTTGTGTGACTTGCTTGCTTTTGATTCTTTTATATTTCATCCTTCCAGCTGGCACAGTTCCGCAGTCTTCTTTCAAATGCTGAAGGAGAAAACCCTGTCCCTATACAGCACAACAACCGACCACCCCAGCCTCTGAAGGGCAGGATTGTGAGAGCTTCATTCTGATTGGCTTAAGAAGGAGGTTATCCTTTCTCAAGAGAGGACCTGCAGCTGACATAATCCAGTAAAATAATGATTTTTAGGAAACAAGTTTATTTCAATATTAACAAGATATCATGCCTGCAACATTTAATCTGTAGAACTAAAACAATATTAATTTTGGTCCTAAAGCCTCAGATAAAAATCTGTAAGCCTGCAAATATGTAATCTGTACGCAGAAATTTATGCTTCAATTCAACTTTATTTTGTGGAATTATTTTACAATTGCAATTTAGTGATTTGTATCTTTCTCTAATTTTGTTTCATTTTAGCTAAAACAATAAAATAGTTTGATCTCTTCCTTCTTGTCTATTATAGATTCTATAAAAACCATTAACTTTGTTCTCTAAATACATTAAAAATCTTAAATATCTTATTTGCAAAAGCATTTTGCCTTCAATGTAATAACCTAAGAAGCTTGAGGTGAGATATTGAGAAATTCATTTGCTTAATCTCGAAGGCAAATACAGAACAAAAGATGACATATACATGTAATATTACTATGCTGGCCCAATATTGCTACCATCTTTTCCCCTGTGATAATAATGATATCTTTTATATACCAAGATGATGTTTCTAGATACTACTTCCACATTTTCTCCTTATAATAGCAAGATCAATGTGTTGTGAGGGTTTTTTTTTTTTTTTGCCATAATTATAACTAGTCAATTTGCAGGCAGAATCTGTACTTTAAAATGAGAAAAAAAGACACAAGTGAATTGTTTATAAAAACACTGAAAGAGCCTGGTGAAGTGGTGCTTGCCTGTAGTCCCAGTAACTCAGGAACCTGAGGCAAGAGGATCAAAGTTCAAGGGTAGCCCGGGCAACTTTAGTGAGTCTATGTCTAGCATGTCAGTACCAGAAAAAGAAGAAGAAGAAGAAGAAGAAGAAGAAGAAGAAGAAGAAGAAGAGGAGGAGGAGGAGGAGG
>NW_026000093.1:33788946-33809566 GCF_001458135.2 Marmota marmota marmota | reverse complement strand
GAGGAGGAGGAGGAGGAGGAGGAGGAGGAGGAGAAAAAAATTCTGAAGTTGTCATGTGGCTGTAGAATCATAGAGAAACATCATTCAATCTTTTGTGCGATTAACCTGAAGTCAACTTTTTCCATAGCTATACCTAAATTCAGAATTTTACAAATCCTTTGCCCACTATTTAGCCTTGTGGTTTACTTTAGTTCTTTCATCTGGAAAAAAAATCATATTAGAGAACAAAGCCAATCCCAATGTTTTGTTTTGTCTAATATCACAGGATCTGTCAAAACCCCTAAATAACTAGAATCAAATTTAGACAGAAGCAGTAGATTCTTCTTTGCTCTGAGGATCTTGGTCTTCCTCCATGGAGGCTGTGTTTGTTTAGCACCTAATAATCATTATAACAGACTTCTTTTGACATATTTTAATTGAAATACAGAATTTACATTAAAATCCTCTTTATTAAAATATGGACCCAAGTAATACATTACCTCTTCTCCCATAAGCTTCTCTAAATACAAAATACTTTTCTTTGCAAAGATAATCTGTATAAACTACTCTGCATTTGCTAAATATTGAGAAAGCTTAAAATAGTTACCTATCCTGTGATCTCTTAGTGATATTGATTTGTGATATTGAGATATTGATTGGATTTTAATCTGAAAGTTCCCAAAGGTCATCATGAGAGCCAAAGAAAGAGGGATATAAATTTGAGAAATACATCTACAACTGATGTTCAGGACTTACAATATTTGAAAACATTTATGGAAAGAAAGTAAACAATTTAGAAATAAATTTCACAGGAAAGAGCTGAAATATACTTGAACTGATGACCCATGTGTTTTTTAAGAAGATTAAAAATGGATTCCAAGATTTATGTATAAGTCCATGAGTCCTATAATAGAATGGGTAAACAGGTGACAGGAGATATACGATGATCATCAAACTTAACCCCTAAGCTGAATGCCCACTGGGGAGTTCATTTCCCCTTTCTGCTTCTGCCAGAATGTCATGGTTGTGGCAGAATTTGCAGGGTGCATTATGAGTGCTTTCCACATTTCTCTCTGAAGTGTTCATAAAAACAGGTGTTGAGAGATGAAGTGTGCACTAGGCATTGGACCTTCTGGGAATTCAGCTCGTATTTTTTGTTGGCTCATGCTCCTACTGTATGCCCTCCTCTCGCCGACTTAGGTAGGGGATTTGAACATCCTGCAAGGATTCTGTTTTTTCCATGATGCTTGGCAGTTAACCTTCTTTATGCTAAATCTGTTGGGCTTCTCAGCCTCCAGAATGACAACAGCAGCTGGTGAGGCAGGGCACAGGCTCAGAGAAAAAAAAGTACTTCTCCACTTTGCTGATTGCTGCCTTATCCCCTCCTTTTCTGAAAGATTGTACTGAATACTTCTAGCACCCTTCAGCTGACTCACGAGTCCAGGGAGCTCAAAGTATTTTCTAAGTTGTTCATTTCTGTTAAGTTTCAGAAAAAAAAAAAATCCTCTAATGATATTAAATTCATCAAAGTGGGGATTAAGCCAAAGGAAAAAAAGGAAAAGAAATATCTTGTTTAAATTTAATTTCCTTACAGGACTCAAAAGAGCATATGTCTATTTATTATAACTCTAGTTACTCTGTATTAGTGGTTCTTCACTATTTTGTGGTCACAGATGCCTGTGAATACATGATCAAAGCTACAAAACTCCTTCCCGCTCCAAAAAATAATCAGATGTAGCCAAATTTTGCAGTGGGTTTTAAAATACTTAGAAACCCATGCTTTTCCTTCCTTCCACATCACAAAGTCACTTCTGGACCTCAGCATAAGACCCTTGCTCTAAACTATTAAAAAAAAAATAGACCACAAAGAGCTCCAAGTCTCTCTTGATCTTGCTTCCTAATGTAACATGAAATTTTGCTTTTTCTGCTCATTCTTTACAGCAAGTGCCTAGAGATAGAATGATAATATATTCTGGCACAGTTAGTGAATTATCTTTTTGTTGTTTTTTTCTCTTTTCAAATACTTTGAGTTGATAAACTCCCATTGTAGAAAAGATGTAAAATGACAAATGAGAGAGAGAGAGAGAGAGAGAGAGAGAATCCACATTTCAGTGAATTGTTAATTGGTGGGTAGATTAACAAAGATTACAAAGGGGAAAAAAAGTGAAAAGGATGGAATAGAAAACACTCACCTGAAGAAGATATCATCAGATTTGTAATGGACAATAATCACTTTGAAAGCCATCATTCTCTGAATCCAAGACTATGAAAGGAAAAGAAAATATTATTTTATAAACATTATCTTCATGGTATCTATGAACTACAAATGCTTATTTGCCCAGTGTTCTCTGTAAAACACTGTACAGGATTCCCTTATTGCTAACCAGATTTTGCTATTTTTTAATTGCTAGCTATACAAAGAGAGGTAGTCATAGATATAATGAATAAATAATTACATTTACTTCTGGGCTATGCTACTTTAATAAAATAGAACTATAAATATTTAACCCATTACAAGAAGATTAATGATTTTTTGTTCTAGATTTATAGGGACACTATAAAGAAAAAAATGCATAAAATAAAAAATATTTTAATAGAACATGTTCCAAAGAAATGAGAAATGGATCTACTGTTCTTGTTTCCAAATTTTGCTTCCCACAGAGGAGTAATTCATAAGAAGTAACTTAGAGTCTTAAAGATATGTGCTTGGTCTCATCTTGTACCAACAGAGGGAACAGGAAGGGAAAGGGTTAAGTTAGAGATGTTGGAAAGCTAAGACTATAGGACATTGACCAGTGGTTTCTCACTATGGCCTCTGGGAGGCTGATCTCCTACTAAGAGAAGGTAGAAATAGCAGTTAAACAGTCAAGGAAGAATAAAGTTAAGTGGCTTTATTTTTACTCTCAAAGACTAGAGAGTACACCTTTTCCAAATCATCACTAAATATTGTAATCCCTTTAGAGGCATATTCATGTTAAACTATTTAGGTATGTTATTTTCTCTATGTAAGTAAGTGACCTAAATTGCTATCAAGAACAAACATGCATAACAGAACCATATTGTGCTAGAATGATGTTTAGCTACTTAGAAAAAATGAATAGAATTTGGTCTCATCTATCTATGAAAGTAAATCTGAGTTGCACTAAATATTTCAAAGAAATCATTAATATACTAGAGAACAAGTAAATATTAAAATAATATTTGGTGTATAACTTTATTTTTAAATCCCAAAGGAAAATAATAGGATGATTGGTTGAACTACAAAAAATGTTAAATATCAGTTTAAAGCAACAACAATAAAAAAAAATTTAATTAAAAGTAAAATGACAGCTGGGAAAAAATGTTTTAACATAAATGGCATTTATAGGAACAATCGTCTTGCTATGTGAAAAAAAAAAAAACTTTCACAAGTAATTAACTTAAAAATTGAATTCCTAAGAGAAAATCCCAAGAAGAGGCAATTTGGTAAAGAAGAAATACAAATGAAAAGTGTTCAGTATTAACAATCACAGAAGTACAGATTGTTCCATTATTCTTTATGTATAAAATTAGCAAAGATTTTTAGAATAATAGTGTTAATGATGCACAGAAATAAGAACTGTCATACATTTCCATGAAGAAGATAAATTGGTACATTTGGTAAACTGGTACAGTATTGCACTAGCAATGCAAAAGTTTGTTCCAGAAGAAACTTATTATAAAAAATCACATAATAAAAACTAGAGGCTCAATGTAGGAAAGGAAAGTTAAGTGGTAGAATTTTAGATTTGCCCTAATGAGGTTAAGTCCAAATTTATATTTTCATTCAAAATAGTCTCAAAGGCCCATATTCAATGCCTATCTGATATCTCTACTTATATATGTATATCATAAGAACATTTCAAGCTATTCAAAACACAAGTCTGGATGTCCTCCCTAAGTTGTTTTTCACCATCCCTGAGTACAGAAACCACAAGGCAGGAGGGCTACACGTAGCTCAGGGACTGCTTAGCTGGGCGGAAACCAACACAGCCTGACCTTAACCAGCTGATACCACAGTGAACTTGAAAGGAGTCTCTTGATTTAACTTTTCAAGCATAACTTTTCCCTTATCACTGTGCTGCTCCTCCTTTTTCTATCATCAAGAGCAAAGTGCTCTCCAATTAAATTTCCTATGTAACAAGCCACTTCTTACATTTTCCTTTGACAGAACTGAAGATATCTATCACATGAAAAAATAAATGTTTTTCTAGTACATTCGAGATTCCTAGGAAAAAGACCCCAACTGACTTGAATGGGGTCCAGCCCTTATCCCATCAGTGTGACTAAGCACTCAGTTGGGATGCCATAAAATTTGCTAGCTTCCAAGAGCCTCCAGGAGCAGATGTGACTCGTGGTATCATGGTGAGCCAAATAGAGATTCCAAATTGGGTTACAACTTCCTTGAAGAGGAAAACAACAAAGGAAAGAGAAGTTTTTAGTCTAGGAGTAAAGTCATGTGAATGTAAGTGAAGTTTAGAACTGGCTTCATTTGAGAAAGATAACTCTAATTCTGTAACCTGAATTTGCCCTAAATTTGTAATGGTAGAACCTGATAAATCAGTTGGTTATTAAACAGCCATTTCCTTCTACCCTCCATACGAATTGAACAGCAAGTCAGGAATTATTTTTATGCTGTAAATACCAAAGCAAATTATTAAGCCTTGTGCAGGGATATAAGTCTGTATATAAATCAGAAAACTAACACAAAGAGAAATCTAAGCTTGTAATCTAAACACAGATTAAATAGTTAGATTTTTAATGTAAATACAAATTAAATAGAAGAAATTATTAGTTCCATAGAAATGAGTACAGAAAGTCATGCAGTTTAAATAACAAGTAAATAAAAAGGAATTAAAGTCCCTGTTAACATTTCTTGCTTCCATAGGTAGCTCAAACTCAATAAAGGCTAACAAAAATTCTACCTAGAGAGAGATTTTAGAACCCAGACATCTCACAGGCATTTTTTTCTCCTAAAATTGGAAAACAGTGATTTTTTTTTTTGTACTTTGTACATGAGTAATGTATAAGATTGTTCTGGAGACTTTAAATGTCCTAGCAGAAACATGGTTTTCTGTTGCACTAAATGACAGATTAATAAGGATTCCCTTCCAGCCTCCAGCCAAGCCTTACGTGCTTTGACAGTGCATCAGTTCTCATTAAAAACCTGGTGGACCCAGTCCTACCAAGAGGAGAGCTCACTATTCTTCTGTTTTAAGTAGTATTTTCCCTTAATTTGACCATGCCAAGCAAGCAGAAACAGGTCCGTGTTCTTCTTCTCTTCAGCCCCTATTTCAGATTTTCACCATTGTACCCTGAATTACTTACAGTGGCTTTCAAAACTTTTTCTCCTACCTGAGCCCTCAGGTCTTGGCTCAAACTTGACCTCCTCCCAGTGGTCTCCCCTAATCAGAATTTTCAGCCCCTGTTACACTTTCTCACAGAACCCCACACTTTTTCTCAATGGTACCTAGGACAGTTATAAAATTCATATAATTACCCATTTAGTGTTGATTAGGCCTGCCAGACTGCTAACCATATGAAAACAGAAACAGTGTCTGTTGGCTTCCTCTCTGTATTTTCAGTAATTCATATGATATCTGATATGTCAGAAGGACTCAATAGATTTTTTTTTTTGATGAATAAACAGCATTTTCTGGTCAGGAATGATCCACAAGTGACTCCCCAAACTGGAAAATAAAAATCACTTGAAGTTTTTTATTTTTATTTATTTATTTTTTCAGGAGAATAGTTTTCAAGTGTCCCTGGTAGTCTTATTTAATGGATGTAGGGTGATTCAGGATCTTTCTCATAGACTCCCAGAAGATGATGATGACCTGCCATGGGTGGGAGTCAATAGATGTGTATGTGTGGGAGCAGGGGTGTTTCAGGCTCCCATTGTCTTCTAAAGTTAAGTCCAAACTTGCTAAATTTCTGTCTTAATCAGCTCTTTTGCTGTTGCGACTAAAAAGAACCAACCAGAACAATTGTGGAGAAGGAAAAGATTATTTGGTTGCTCACAATTTCTAGAGGTCTCAATCCATAGACAGCAGACTCCATTCCTTGGGGCTCAAGGTGAGGCTGAACATCATGGCAGAAGACTGTGGCAGAGGGAAGCAGCTTCACATGATGATCTAAGAAACTGAGAGAGACTTCATTCTTCAGATACAAAATATACGCCCCATAGCCACCCCCCAATGAACCACACTTCCTCCAGCCACACCCCACCTGCCTCCAGTTACCACTCAATTAATCCCACCAGGGATCAATTCACTGATTTGATTAAAGTTATAACCCAATCCTTTCTCCTCCAGACCTTCTTGCATTGTCTCACACATGAGCTTTGGGGGGACACCACATCTAAACCATAACAACTTCATACTACGTCCCATCTACTTTTACCTGGAGGGCTTCCCTCACCCTTGGTTGCTGTTTGTGCACTTTGCCTCTGCTAGGTAGACACTTTTGACATTCTCTAGACACACCTTGCTTCCCTGCCACTGCTCAGGCTCTTCCCTTCTCCAGCCATCCTCTTCTAGTAAAATCCCAGCCATAGTTCTGTGTCGATTTCAAATGTCTCCCCACTAGAACAACCCCTGGGTCCCCACGGCTGGATGCAAGTCTTCCCTCAAATCAAGCTCCCATCCCACGTCACATGCATCTCTCCCAAGCTCTTCCTTTTGTCTTCTTCCTAATTCCCTTGCACTTGACTTATCTCTCCTTTTAGACTCTTCACAGAACGCAACAAGAACAGGTGAGAAAAATATCAGGAAAGCAATGATTCATTTTATCACTCATACTTCTATCTCCCAAGTTACTCAAAGTTAGAGCCTATAGGAGGAACTCCAAGTGTTTGATTTGACTCAGTGTATTCTCACTATGAAAGAATAAGGATGTTGTGTATAAAAAACTAAACATTAACAACCAATGCAATGGATCATTTATGTGCAGGGGAAAAAAATCAAACACTAAATGTATTTAGTTAACTCTATATTAATAATATGCTATTCTAATTCTATTCTTTATCATTCAAACATTTAGTATTTTACTATGTGGAAAGCATCATACTGCTATGTAGAAAATATGAATAAAACACTGATCCTATTAAGAACAATCTTACAAACTCTAATTTTATATTTCTTTATTTCTTTTAATTATTTACTATGTATTTACCATTTGAAAAAAGTATTATATTAGTGCTGCTGGAGATGAAGAAATGAATAAGAATAGACTATTATAAAGGAGGTTATAATTCCATTGGGGAAGATATTGATGTAAATAACTATAAGTCAAATTAGAATGAAATATTTACTGTAATAAACATACAGCAAAATGCTGGGAAGGCAGAGAAAAAATGACTTCAACTCCCTGATGCTGTTTATCAATCAAGGTTTCAACCAAGGTAAGTGCTACAAATTTGCCTTTCACTACACAATCAAACTGCTCAACAAATACGTTCTCCTCAAACACAATGAGAGAGTTTGGAGTCTATTGTCAGTCTTTTCTCCTGTAATGGAGAATATGCTAGGGAATACATCTAATTCAGTGAATGGAAGAAAGGTCTTCTTGGCACATGAAATAAAATATATAAAAGGTGACGCAGCAGACAAAGAACATAGTAAGCCAATACTTAAAAAGCAAGCACAAGACAATGGTATGTCCTGAGGACATCCAGGACCAGCTGTATCACCCCAAGTACAGATACACAATCAAGAGTCCTCATCCCAAGGCTCGGGTAGAAGAACCAGGATTCAATCAACAAATATATGAAAAAAATGCTCATCATCTCTAGCAATTAGAGAAATGTAAATCAAAACTACTCTAAGATACCATCTCACTCCAGTCAGAATGGCAGCTATTATGAAGACAAACAGCAATAAGTGTTGGTGAGGATGTGGGGGGAAAGGCACACTCATACATTGCTGGTGGGACTGCAAATTGGTGCAACCAATATGGAAAGCAGTATGGAGATTCCTTGGAAAACTGGGAATGGAACCACCATTTGACCCAGCTATCCCTCTCCTCGGACTATACCCAAAGGACTTAAAAACAGCATACTACAGGGACAGAGCCACATCAATGTTTATAGCAGCACAATTCACAATAGCTAAACTGTGGAGCCAACCTAGATGCCCTTCAGTGGATGAATGGATAAAAAAAGTGGCATATATACACAATGAAATTTTACTCATCAATAAAAGAGAATAAAATCATGGCATTTGCAGGTAAATGGATGGCGTTAAAGAAGATAATGCTAAGTGAAGTTAGCCAATCCCCCAAAAACAAATGTTGAATGTTTTCTCTGATATAAGGAAGCTGACTCCTAGTGGGGTAGGGAGGGGGAGCATAGGAGGAATAGATGAATTCTAGATAGGGAAGAGGGGTAGGAGAGAAAGGGAGGGGGCAGGGGGTTAGCAAGGATGGTGGAATGTGATAGAAATCATTATCCAAAGTACATGTATGAAGACATGAATTTGTGGGAACATACTTTATATACAAACAGAGGTATGAAAAATTGTTCTATATGTGTAATAAGAATTGTGATGCATTCTGCTGTCATGTGTTTAAAAAATAAAACCAATAAAAAAAAGAAGAACCAGGATTCACTTCCTGGATTTAAAAATGGGTGAGTCAGGTGCAGTAATACACACCTCTAATCCCAGCTAATCTGGAGACTAAGGTAGGGAGACTGCAAGTTTAAAACCAGTCTGGGCAAGTTAGCAAGATTTTATCTCAAAATAAAATCAAGGATTGGGATATAACTCGGTGCTAGAGCACTTTGCCTAGCATATGTGAGGCACTGGGTTCATTCCCAGGAGCGTGTGTGTGGGGGGAGGGGGGGATAAAAAGATAAAAGTACATTATTGTCCATATCTTGGAGAACTCAGGTTATCTATGCCAGGACACAGAATCTGGACAGAAGCAGTTACGGGAATTAGAGCACACAGGCTGACTAGGTACAGAGTTGCTAGTTGCTAAGGTGCGCCTTCTCATATCTCTCACTTCAAGGTCAGCATACATTTTAGAGACCAGCAGAACTGAATTTGCATCAAGCAGTTCGGTTGCCCAGTTATGGTGAGAAGACAAACATAATAAGCATAAATAAGAAGGGCTTTTAAAGAGAGACACAAAAGCAACATAATCCCCATCACCTGTGACTGCCAAATTTCCAAGTCAAGTTCAAGCTACATTTGTTATAAATCTGCTCCAAATCAGTTTTGAAAGGTTACATGAAGTCAAACCAAGCAAAACAACACAGAAGTTGTTTCAGGTTAAACTTGATTTAGATATAGATGATTCAGCACTTTGAAGAACAAAGGGAACATTTTATACAGTTACAGTTTATTTAGGAAATTCAAAAAGGATTCAAATTTTCCCACTGGGCAAAGTCGACAAAGAGTCTTACCAAGGGTAACTGAGGGGCAGTGTAACATGCACATAAAATTTGTGCACATTACAACACAGTTATCTATGATCTGATGGACCTAAGGAGTGAACTTGGACCTAAGGGATGAAATTGAACCCAAGGATATAGGAGCCAAGAAGCATGCTTGCTCCAAGTGGAAATGAAGACAATTATGTAACAATATTAGGCCAGCTTCATGGAGAATTTCTTGGAACAGGCTCTCCTAAGAATCAATCTTCCCTTAGTAAGAATGTACCTGCTTTGCAATTCAAAGTGTTGAAAACTATATCCAAAATAATTCAAGTGAACAAAGGCACATGATAGTGCAGTTAAAATGCTGGAGGCATTGGAAAAAGAAGCACATTTCACTTGAACAGACACTTTTTTAAACAACTATAAAGTGCCACGCCCACCTGTCCATCCAGTCCCTCACCTTATACCACATCTGCTCTACTTCTGTCATCATTTCCACATCCACTGCCACATCCTTGTTAAAGATATTATTGCTTCTCCCAGGTATAATTACTACCCACATGAATCTGCCTTTATTATTGTTCTTCTCCTAACTACATTCTACATCCAAAATTCAATTTAATCAAATACCGTCTATGATTTTTTAAAAAGCTTTTTTTATTTCCTCCTGCATTAGAATAAACTTCAAATTCTTTAAATTTGGCTCTTAAGATCTCTGTGGATATGTCCCAACCTAACTCTCCAGCTCAACTTTCCACCACTTCTCTCAGGCAACTCCTGCTCCAGTCATAGAGACTAGTCTGTGGTTCCCTGAACAAACTGCACTGCTATGTTGTTCTCCTTCCAGATTCAAGCAAATATCTGCCTCATCTGCAAAAGTCATTTGTCTCGGGTAGTAGTTAACATAAACCCTTAGATCTAAAAGAGGAGGATCCCTTGGCTAGACATTGCTCTTTGGACTGGCTCATATATCATAAACAAAAATGAATATATTGAGGAACATGAGGATGCCTCTGTCAAGATCCAGTTTTTGAACTTGTACAGAGAACCTAAACATCTGCAATCATGACTAACATAATTCAGGTTTGTTATGGTTTGAATATGAGGGGTCTCCCCAAATCTCCTGAATTAATGCAGGAATATTCAGAGGTAAAATTATTGGGTTTTGAGAGCTGTAACCTCATCAATCCATCCTAGCTTGAATGGACTGACTGGGTGGTAACTATAGGTCTGTGGGGTATAGTCATAGGAGGTGGGTTGCAGGGGATGTGCCCTGGAAGGGTGCATCTTCTCTGTGTCCCCCACCCTCTGCTTCCTGACCCTGCCATGAAGGGAGCAGCTTCCCTCTACAGCACCCTTCCCTTATGATGCCTGCCTCAGCTCCAGGGCCCAGAAAAATGGAGTCGAACATCTATGGACTGAGACCTCTGAACCTGCAAGCCCCAAATACACTTTTATTCTTTTAAGTTGTTTTCGTTGCTTACATTTGATCACAGTGAAAAATATTGACTAACACAGATCCCCTACCAAAAACTACCTCTCCACATCTCTAGCTCTTTCCTTGAAATTAACGCCAATTATGTCTGAATGGAGCGAAGCATTATGGGTTATATAGCTGTGGATATTGTAGATCTATGTGGCTGCAGAGTCTATGGAGGACTTATGCAGTAATTATGCTTAAACAAGAGAAAACTCACAGATAGCACTCATGCCACCTGAAATTTGCAAATGGATTCTTGCAAAACAAACTGCTATTCCCAGTATACAGAGAGCCAAGTATGCACTTTCTTATTTGCCTCTATGCTCAAATTTATGGTTCCATAGCTATCCATGAATCAGTGAGTATTTACAGCAGCTATGCATGGACCTGAGAATCATTTGGCAATTTTTAAAAATTCACATTACTCTTAAATTTGTATGTAAATTAATCTAGAGGTAATATGGGTGACTTGTCAATGCATTTAGCAGCTAGATGGCCTTTAATTGCTAGGATTAGGAATTGTTTTGTTTTTAAAAAATGTTTAATGTGATTCAGTTACATTTTCAAAAAAAATTGAATTAGAAATTTCAGTTTTAACTATTTTTTTAAGTTTTCAGTTTTATTTTATTGTATTTTCTGTACCAGGGATTTAACTCAGGATTACTCCACCACTGAGCCACATCTCCAGCCCTATTTTGTATTTTATTTGGAGACAGGGTCTCACTGTGTTGCTTAGCACCTTGCTGAAGCTGGCTTTGAACTTGCGATCCTCCTGTCTCAGCCTCCCTAGCCGCTGGGATTACAGGCATGCGCCACTGTGCCTGGCTTATTTTATACTTCATATGTTATTTTTAGTATATTATTTTATATAAAAAATAAATTTTGAAAATAATTTAAATTTTTAAATTCTGTACTTGTGGTTCAACATATAACTTGATAAAAATGTGTTCAAATTTTAAATGCTCTGAACACAGGTAGATTTTTAGACATTCAGACCATTATTGTTAGTAGTTTACAGATTACATGAAAATCTTGCTTATAAAATTGTAATTAGTGATTTTGTTAAAACCAAGGCTGTAAAAATATATTTGTGGAATAAATTAACTTTATTTTATGAAATATGTTTAATTTACTGCTCAACCAAATATTGACATTCCTTCAGAAGAATGCACAAACATGCCCACTAATATTCAAAATCAGTCTTTTTTGATATTGGGCCAGTTAATAATGTCAAATTCATGGCTTTACATACGCTGTCAATTTTGTCATTACAAAAATAGCTTTATGGAACTTGATAAATGATGTGTAAATATCTGGTCATATGGAATGTGGCTTACATTTTCACCTCTTCTGTAGCCCCTTAGTTGTACAGAGGCCTACCCTCAGCTTTCTCCCTATTCTGCATCCATAGACCACTGCTCCCATCTTCTGTAGATGTACATTACATTATACTTATTTGTTCATTAATCTCTCTTCACCACTAAACTATGGTCTTCTCAAGAGCAGAGACTTCATCTTTGTAACTGGAATACCTAAGACATTTCCTAACATATACTAGGAGTTCAATAAATTGGCTGAAGTAATATGTATATACAATATGTATCTACAAGAGAGCAGCGTTGCTGAAGAGCATGAATTCTGAAGCCTAATTATCCATGTTACATTCTTGGCTCTGATTGTGTCTCTTAATCTGGAATACTTACTTTAACCTTAACCTCTCAGCCCCTTAGGTTTCCACATCTATGAAAAAAGAATAATAACATCATCTACTCCACAAGATTGTTAGGATCAAAGTATTATTAAGTAAAAGAATAAATGAATTAGTATTTACCAAGAGTTAGAAATGTGGCTTCACCTTAAATGGTAAATATTTGCTAAATAAATACCTAAATGAAATCAGGCCATATTTGCTTAGGTTTTACTAGAAACCATATCTTATTTCCTCATCACAGCAGTTCTATGAATGGTGTACAATTATTATGTTTATTTTCCAGATGGAAAAATTGAGGCTCGGAGAACTCTAAGGACATATAACTGGGGCTAAATCTGGCTTAACTACTAAAAGACTTTGCTTTCAAAAACAAAAACCAAAAAATCACTTTTAAACAAATATATGTATATGGAAATTATGAAAATACTGTCCAGTTTCTTAATGCTATGTTTTATTTAATTTTTCTTAAATTGTTATAGTATTCTAAAAATTTTCAAGAGAAAAAGTATCCTGAGGCTTAATGCAGTAAGTTTAGTAAGCAGTATGTCAAACAAGGTAATATATTTTATTGCTTAATGTGAATAGGAGCAGTGAGTGTGAATGCATAGTCATTAGCCCTTAGAAATATGACATGCTCCTAAATGACCTTGGATATTGAAGTATTTTATAAGCATTATTATATGTGTTCTATGATACAAAAAAGTACATGAGAATTATGGCTATCTGCCTGATGAAAAAAAAATTAAATCAAATTACTTTTCTTGGGTCATTTTTAGAGCAAAGCCAGTGACATTGATGCCTTTTCCTTCCCAGAACTACTATCCTACCACCATAGGTGAATATTACTGACTTTGCAGACGTTGAAGGTGTTGCCACTGTGCTTTTATGTTATCAAGTTTGTAAACTTCTCATGTGATGTTCTCTACCACCAAGGATTTTATAATAGGAAATTAAATTTGCTAAGTTTCTTAAAATGTGACTGCTAACATTGCTAGAAATGAGAGGGACTTAAGTTTATAAACCTTGGATTGTTGCATAATTCTCTGTTTATCCAGGCAGGCTGAACTACGTGGAATAGTCAGGAAAGCACAATAAGAAATAAAGCAGATTGCAATGGAGGAATCGGTACATAAAAGAAGTAGTCACTTACCTGGTGAGGTAAGAAACGTACCTACAAGTAGATCTAGTCAAGATGGTGATGTCCTAGATTGGTACTAAATCCATATAATGATTTTAGGAAAATTGTGGTGGACTGCTAGAACTGAAGATAAATAAAAAAAGACCACAGGATCACAATTTCTAAAATGTTAATAAATTTTTCCTGCATTGAGTTGTTACCTTTGTATTGTCTGCACACATTTTATACTCTCTATGTAGTCACTATATATCCTTTAAGAATGTATTTGCTGCACATAAGTATAGATCTTGCACTTCAGAGTCACCAGTAAAAACTAAATTCTAAGGAGAGCTACTACAGGAAGAGGAGAATGCAATGGATGTTCACATAGTACCCGGCTTCCCATCACCGTGATGTCTGGGATTCCCATGAAGCCAGGGACCTCATTTGCCATTTCGTTATCATAGTGCAACTGCTTTACCTGCAGAAGGTCCTCAATAAGTATTTGCTCATTCATGCAGATCATTCATTTATCATTAACATAAGCTTACTTTGTTTTGGTTCTGAGCACCATGTTGTTGTCCTTGGGGGAGAAAAAAAAAGCCAAGTGGTAGAAACACACAGAAAAAAAAAATTCTGCCAGAATTATACAAGAGCAGCAAGGCTTATATAAACAAGGCACTGGGGTTTTTTAGCTTTCAAAATCTTGCATTTCCTAAACTTCATGTATGGAACAAATCCAAATAAAAGTAAAATTATCAGAAAAGCAAAGATTAGTTTACAGTTAGGAAAGATGAAAGGGTGGGAAACCAGTGAGCCCCATGATGAGGGAAGCCCACTGAACCTCATTTTCCTGCATGTAAACTGGTGATCATTTTTTTTAGACTATTTTGAGACAACAATGTCTTTTTAAAAGAATAATCTGAGGTGTCAAGTATAAAAGAACCAGATACAGAATCCACATTCAGTGTTTGTTGAAACTATTGAGTAAAAATATTGTCCTTTAGAGGAGATATTTGAAAAAGAGTAAGTTGTTTCAGATTTAAATGAGAACTAGAGTGTAGAAAACTTTACCCATTTAAAAAACCTCATTGGGGCTGCAGGTAGAACACTTGCCTAAGCATGTGCAAGGCCTTGGATTCTATTCCCAACACCATAAAAATCAATGAATAAATAAAAGATCTCATTAAGCATTCCCCCATCACTCTGCCTGAAAGAAGTGTGTGGATCGTTTTTCAATTTACTGGGGTGAAGTATTATTTTTTTGTCCACGCTTAACCCAACTGAGTAAAGAATGTATTGCTTGCATATTCATGGTTTCAATTTTTAGATATCTTTTTCTCTCTGAAATCTGTTGTTTTTAGGTCTGCTCTAATTCCCTTCAGGACCTTGTTAGTGAAACCTCTGGAAAAAGAGGCTTAGAGACAGAACACCTGCTCAACCCAGAAGAAATTTCAAAAACTAATTGAATATATCTGTATGTCACTTTGTGGCATAACATTTTGAAAATGCAATGTTAATGTTTTATTTATCTTTAAAAATGAATGTACAAATTGACTTAGAAATATTGATCTCAAACCACAGCACTGTTCATTGTTAATAGCATAATGATATTAGATCTGCAGGTCCTGGGAGCCACGCACATGACACCTATAGACCACTAGAGCCAAGCATGTGAAGTGTCCATGCAGAAAGATAGTCTGGATGTTTTATCAACAAAGCAACTGAAAGATTACAGCTTGCAGAAATGAACTCCAGGCAAATGCCTTTGTAGAGTGTTCAGGTCACCATAGCATTATCTGCTTACTCTCTGAATGAGTAAAGTCGTCCATAAAAACAGATTCTCTTGGCAAGAGCTAAATTCTGCTCTAACAAAGTTTTTTTTTTTAAAGCTGATAGTCAGCACACTGACCTCTGAATTTGGGTGGGCATACCACGTTGAATGCTCTGGCACGGTAACATTGCCTGATAATCCCCGGGCAAAAAAAAAGATGCAGAACACAAAAGACATCCCGACAGTGGACCTGGCAACACTTTTTCTGTGACCAAACCGGTAAGCCTTGTCATTGCTGAACCTTCTTCACTTCTGATCCCCCCACCAGCCATTTGCTGACTCGTAGAATTGTATCGTACTGGTCTTCTTTAGGAAGAATTTAGGATACAGTTCCTTTAAAAAGACCCAGAATGTCTCAGATTCTTCGGTGGATGTAAGAAAGGAAGGTCTGAGGCTGCATACATGCAAGAGAAGCCTCCCCCTTCAAAATTGTGAAGTTGCCAGCATACAGTATTTTTCAGGATCTGTGGGTAGAGCATGTGGGCTTGTAATACAGGTTCACTGGATGACAATAATAAAATACAAATAATTTAAAGGATGAATAAAAGTCACCCAAATCCTACTATACATGCATCAAAACATCACTCTCCATAAAAAGGTACAATTTTATGTATCAGTTAAAATATACAATGATATTAAAAAATTTTTAAATGTATCAATAGCAAAAAACATCACCCATTTCCTACAACCCAAACCACTATTTAGATTCTAATATGCAATCTTCCACATATATAGGTATGCATAAATAGAGATAGAAAAATTTAAAGATATAGGTACATACATAAAGATAGAGGAAGCTAGAGATATATGATACAGACAGATTAAAAATGTAGGATAGATATTACAATGCATACCTTGTTCTTTTGTAATTTGCTTGTTTAATTTGGCAAGAATTTATGATTATGTCTTCATATCAATTAATACATTACAGGTTAATTTTGGGGGGTACCAGGGATTGAACTCAGGGGCACTCAGCCACTGAGCCACATCCTCAGCCCTTATTTTGTATTTTATCTAGAGACAGGTCCTCGCTGAATTGCTTAGCACTTGGATTTTGCTGAGGCTGGCTTTGAACTCGCGATCCTTTTGTTTCAGCTTCCTGAGCCACTGGGATTACATTTGTGTGTGACTGTGCCTGGCATTACAGGTTAATTTTTAATGGCAAATAGTATTCTAGTAAATGGATGAGCCACAATTTATTTTAATAAATCCCTTACTTTTGTACATTTGCACTGAAAGTTATTTTTCTTTTTAACAAGCAACTTTGTAGTGATCATCTTGTACAAGATGCACAGATATTTGCACACTGGCTTGACTTTGTTTTCTTGATATAAATTATAAAAAGGTGGAAAATAGGCATATTTTTAAGATTTTGATGTATAACTTTGTTATTTCCGTTGAAAATCAAACCTAGGGACAGTGAGGCAGAATCTTCCATGATCACATTCACTGTTGGTCAGGGACAATCAGCCAAGTATGGGATCTAATATTTCAATAAAGAACATCTCCTTAGGGGGAAAAAAAAGTAGTTTTTTTTTTTTCATTCTTTACTGAGAAACTAATTCTCCAAAATTTCACAGACTAGCACATCCACTGGGTCAATGTACTATGCACTATGTCTGATCCTCTGTAGCAGTAGACCGTGGGGAAAAGTGGGTTTCCCATCTGTGAGCAGGATTTCAGGAGCCAAGTCCCAACCCTTAGGAATAAAGATGGAGCATGTTCTTCCTCCCCTAAAGAGGACTTATGGTGTCCAGATCCATCCTCTGGCTTTTGACAATGAAGCCACAAGCCATAGATAGGATGACTTTGAACCATGGCCCTCGGGTTGTGGCTCACTTTCAGAAAGTGACCCTGCTTTGCTCCTGACATTCCTTCCACCACCTTTCCCTGAATACGCCCGTGTTTTCTTTACCCTACATAAACTTTGTACCCCTGTATAAGCCATATAACTCCCTATGTACACTCATTGCTTGTCCTCTTTTATATGCCATGTACATTTCCCTATTGCACAAAATCCCTGTCTACTTTCCCTACTCCTGCTTCCTTCCTGTTCTTTAGCCTCCTTCTTGATGCTCTGGCTCTTTCTAGGAAAGGACAAGAGCTACAGCACTAGTGATCTAGGGGTAACTTGGAGAGTCACAGTAAACACCTAAAGGTGGTTTAATATGCATAAAACAGAGAAATTGAAGGAGAGAAGGGATCCAACTTTAGCATTATAGAAAGATGATGTAGATGGTTTCCACTTGCCGTAGTCAAAACTTTCAACAACTGCTATAACTTTAAAAGTTCACTTACATGAAACCACAGTGATGAACCAATAGGAATCAGCACTTACTAAGATGGTGTTGGCAAGGATGTGAAGAAATCAGAGCCCTCATACATTGCTAGTGGCAGCCCGTCAAAAAGCTAAACATAGAACAACCACACAGCTTAGCAATTCCACCTCAGATATATACCCAAAGAATTGAAAGCAACATTATCCGTAATAGCCAAAAAGCAGAAACAACCTAAGTGTTCACCAACATATAAAGGGATAAACAAAACATGAGATATATATATATATCTCATGTTATATATATGCATATATATATGCATATATATATATATACATATATATCTCATGTGTATATATCTCATGTTATATATCTCATATATCTACATATATATGCATATGTGTGTGTGTGTGTGTATATATATATATACACACACGCGCACATATGCACATACATACATGCATGCATGCAGTGGAATATTATTCAGCCATAAAAATCAATGGAGTTCTGATATATGCTATAACATGGATGAACCTTAAAAACATCATGCCAAATAAACAAGTCAAACACAAAAGAACAACTATTCTATGAGTCCACTTACATGAAACATCTAAAACAGATAAATTCATCAAGACAGAAAGTAGATCAGAGGTTACCAGGAGCTGAGGGAAAAGAATAAACAATTATTGCTTAATGGCTACACAGTTTCTGTTTTGAATGATGAGAAGGTTTTGGAAATGGGTGGTGGTGGTGGTTTGCTCAACACTGTGAATATCATTGATGTCACTAAATTGGTTAAGATGATTAATTTCATGTTTTATACACATATATTATATATTTTTCACAATTTTTAAAAAATCAATACTGTGATGTACCAAAGAAACTGAATCATATCCTTTAAATGGGTGAATTGTATGGTATGGGAAGTACTGTTTCTTAGTAAAGCTGTTTTCTTAAGCTCATTTACAAAAATTCTTCCTCTCTATGGAAAGAATCACTATGATTACAAAGAACATACAAGCAAATTTGAAAAAAAATATTTAATACATTTAGAATTCTATTTCCATGGCTTATTTTTCTTTTTCCTACTTTTAGTTCTTGGTAGTAGAGACAAGTGCCTTCCCTGCACAGTACTGTATTTATTCACAGACCTGCTCACTTCCATTGGCAGCTGGGCTTGCTCATGTTACGTGAATGAAACGGTAGCTAATGCAAATGGTTTTCATCTGAGTTTGTGCTTCTGCTCTGAAAACACTGGAAAAGGAACTAACCCAAAATCAGCTCATAGGAGGGCAAGATAATCCTGGTTTTGTTCCTCTTTTTCTGAAATGTTCACATAGAATTTGGAGAATAGAACGTATATATTAATTTTTACTCCATTGATAATAAAAAAACACTTTGGGAGGAAATATTATGATCAATATCTAAAGATAGTCCAATAAAAACAGGAAAGGCACTGACTCAGGCTTGTAGTACAAATATCTGTTCTGAACATGCTGGATAATATTAAGGTGACCTTCGAGTCCTTCCTTCCTCCCTTATTGAATGGGTCATTTAATATCTTACCTGTATTTTCTCTTAACTTCTTACCTGCAGTTTTTCTTATGCAAAATGGGAGAAATGCTAATCAGGATTATTGTGTCCATCAAATGAAATCTCAGTAATGTTAATTCTCAGCAACTAGAAACATGAAGTGAGAATCAGCTCCCTGCATGAGGTTTTGCATGATCTTTTTGAGATTTCCCAAGTAGGGTCTGAAGATTTTCTTTTCTCCTTATTCCACAAAAAAGGAGTGAAATTCTGATACATGCTATAACACAGTTGAAACTTGGAAACATTATTTCAAGTAAGCAATGCATTTGTATATATATTATTTGACTCTACTGTTATCATTTGGATGTGAGTTGTCTCCCAAATGCTCACGTTTGAGACACTGTAAGAAGGTTCAGAAAAGTGATTGGGTTTTAAGAGTCTTAATTCAATCAATGAACTAATCCCTAATAGGGATTAAATGAGTGGTAATTGAAATAGTAGGGTGTGGCTGGAAAGGGTGGAAATTGCAGCATGGATTTGGGGTACATATTTGTATCTGGCAAGTGGAGACCTCTCTCTGCTTCCTGATCATCCTGTGAGCTGCTTTCCTCCGCCACACTCTCCCACCATGAGGTTCAGCCTCACCTCCAGCCCTGAGGAATGGAGCCAGCCTTCTATGGACTAAAACCTCTGGATCCGTGAGCCCTCAAATAAACTTTCTTCCTCTATAGTTGTTCTGATTGGGTCCTTTAATCACAGCAGTGAAAAAGCTGACTAAAACGTATCTACTTAAATGAAATATCTAAAATAGACAAATTCATAGAGACAGAAGGTAGATCAGAAGTTACCAGAGGTCTTCGATCCTCAGCACCACATACAGAGATGTTGTGTCCACCGAAAACTAAAAAAAAAAAAAAGAAGTTACCAGAGGTTAATTCCTTCTTTTTTTTTTTTGTCTTTTCACTTTATTTTAAGTAAGCTTTCTTTTTTTTAAAATTTTTATTGTTGGTTGTTCAAAACATTACATAGTTCTTGATATATCATATTTCACACTTTGATTCAAGTGGGTTATGAACTCCCATTTTTACCCCATATACACATTGCAGAATCACATCAGTTACACATCCATTGATTTACATATTGCCATACTAGTGTCTGTTGTATTCTGCTGCCTTTCCTATCCTCTACTATCCCCCCTCCCCTCCCCTCCCCTCGCCTCTTCTCTCTCTGCCCCCTCTACTGACATTCATTTGTCCCCCTTGTATTATTTTTCCCTTTCCCCTCACTTCCTCT
>NW_026000093.1:33777733-33784110 GCF_001458135.2 Marmota marmota marmota | reverse complement strand
GAACTCGGGCGCCCCGCGCTCGGCGTTCGCTCCGATAGGCTCAGGTTCTTAGAAGCACCCAGGCGCAGAACCCTAGCAATCTGTTTGCAAGCCACAGGCGAATTGTAGCCTGGAATTACCTGATCTATGGCTGAATGAGTTGCGGTCAGTCGAAAACAGGGGACGTGACGTCAGTTTACCAAGATGGTGGCTGCTGGCCTCCTCTGTGGACTGACCGGTGTGTAGAACCGAGAAGGACCGCTTCCTTACCCCGTCTGGAACCCAGAATTCAGCCCTGAGTACGGTGCTTGCGCGGCTGGCAGAAACTGCAGCGCTGTAACCCTGCGTCTCTATCCCAGCGCACACTGCAGACTCTAGCCGCGGGGCGATTTGCTGAATAAGCAGTTACCCTCCGTGCGACAAACCTCTCGCGTTTGAGTCCCCGTAGCCGATCCTCGTGCGATGGAAATCCTTCCTCCAGGTTCCGGAGCACCCCACTATTGCTGGAAATTCCTAACAAGATATCCTTTAGCCGTCCTGACTTGTCATACTCCCACACAGTGAAGCAGCACACGGGGGTAATGCACTCCCCTCGCCGCCATCTTCCTAATTTTCAATACATAGTCTTTAATTACCAAATCCAAAACTTGTCTTTTCTATAAATTTATATAGCCTCTCCATCTTTGATTAGCAGACTACATTTTAATGTGTTTATTAGACTTCTCTGGAAAATGGTAACAAAAGGCATCTAATTTTATTTTTAGACATTGCATTTAACTTTTGAAAAGATAAGAGCAAAAGAAAGAGAGCTGATACATTAAAATAGTTAAAATGAATACCATAAAAGGACTGATATTTGAGAAATACTGTTGCTTAAGTCTTTAGCTCATGCTAACATTCTTCATAACCCTCCTCAGATTCTCCTGTACATCATGTAACTGGTAATTCTGCATTTCCACAACTGGAGCCAATACTGGCTCCTTTGTGACTTGCTCCCATGTCACAAAGGAAACAACAGCACACCTTCTCCTTTGGAAGGACTGACGTGTGTTTCTATGGTATTTTCAAGGCCACTCACCTTGCAGGGCATCTCATGATTGACACATCCAATACTGTATCATCTTTCATAATCTTTAACATGCTCACTCTCAAGACATGAGCAAAATAGTAATAATAATACGTGTAGGAAAGTTCTAAAATATTTTACAGGTTATGTCTTAGATTATCAGCTCATATGAAACAGGTTTTAACTGATGCTAGTCACTGGAAAAATACTTGGCTTCCAGAATCAGATCCAGTTTATTTGGTTTCTATTTTTTTTTTCCTTTTCTTATTGAACATCCTCCTACTTGGAAGCAAGGATTGAACTACTTGATTTTCCTTTTAGATGTAATTATTTTTATTAATTCTTAGTCGTACATAAAATTAGGATTCACTTTGACATAATTATAAAAGCACAGAATACCATTTGCTCTAATTCAGTCCCCAGTGTTACCTGATATCTTGATGTCTCTTCTAACCTTAGGATCCTAGGCTTCTGGATTTTTCCTCCCTGTGTAGTAGAAGAATGATTGTTGAAGAATGAAGTCTCTGCACAAGACATTTTAATGGTAACCTCTGACCTTTACAAAATGCCAGTTGACTATCTCAGGCTGTCTCTTTGTATGTCACGGTTCATTAATAACCGGGACTCCTTGTATCGCTAGGACAAACTAAAGGAAAGTTCTAGCAAACACTTTCCAAGCCCAGGAGATGGGGAGATGCTGAAATCAAAGGACCCCCTCTGCTTCTCCTGTTATCTCTGCTCTATCTCCTCCCTTCACCAGAAGGCGGCCAAGGATGTTTGTGGATGGAGCTTGCCGCAAGTGCAACGGATTCCTGGAACGGTAGCAAAGCTCAGCAGGGCTCTGGCAGTGCAGACAGCAGCTCCTCTGCCTGTGAATCCCTCTCCTACCTCTTCTTTCCTGTTGGCAGGGCCATCCACTGTGGGGGAGGCTGCCCTGGGTAGGAAAAGAAGAGTCTACATCCCCAGCACACCCAGCAGAAACAAGTGGGATTTTTTGTGCCCTTGTTAATAGATGGGAAAAGGAATTATCCTTAAACATATCTTTTTTGAATACTATAGAAAATAAGTTAGATCTATTTTATGTATTTTTTACCATTTATGCTCTTAAAATACCACTATTCACTCTAATTTCATGCAGGGGGGGAAAAAAGTCGAATATTTTTTCAGAGGGATACTGGGGATTGAACTCAGGGACACTTGACTACTGAGCCACATCCCCAGCCCTATTTTGTATTTGATTTAGAGACACGGTCTCACTGAGTTGCTAAGTGTGTGACTTTTGCAGAGGCTGGCTTTGAACTCATGATCCAACGCCTCAGCCTCTGTAGCCACTGGGATTACAGGTGTCACCACTGCAACTGGCAAAAAACAGTAAAATTTAAAAATATTTTTTTTATTTTACAAAATAAATACATGAATGTAATTCAAACTGTGTGTCAATCTCTCTCCCAAAATTGTGAGCCCCTTCAGGTCAGGAAGAATGTCTTTTTCATCTTTAATGCCAGTGCCTATCACAGTGCCTGGCATATAACAGAGACAAATAAGGATTGGTTGAATAAATAAGTAACTGACCAGTGATTCTACTTTTAGTACATTAACAAAATCACTCAAAAAATATTAAACAAGCATCTACTGGGTGCCTGATACTGTGCTAGTTCTGGGGCTGCAAACACGAAAGAGACATACCCCTGCCCTCCAAGACCCACAGTCAGCCAGGAATGGGAGACATAGAAGAATTGTAGGCAGCACCATCAACAAAACACATCAGAGCGGAGTTCAAGAAGCTCTTCATTCAGTCCAGTAGGGAGAAATATTCAAAAAAGGAATTCAGAGAAGAGGCTACATCTGTTGGTCCTTAAAAAAACAAAGAAATAGAGAAAGGGCATTTCAAAACAGAGAAAAAAAATGGAAGCTAGAACAGAGGTAAAAAACGGGCAGGCCTTGCTTAGAGAATAACAAGGTTGACTGCAAAGGCTCCACCCAGGGGGTGCTGGCCAGGGAGTGGCAGGAAATGAGGCCAGAGTGGGGTTGGAGCCAGTGATTTGCGCTCCTGAGTGCAGGAGTAAGGTGTCTGGATTCTGTTCTGTTAGCAGGATAACATTCAAGAAAGGCGTGTGGCCAAGGATGGACACCACCAGCTACCACACAGTGAGGGGGGCTGAGTGAAGGCAAGAAAGATGGAGGTGATGTGAGCCTTGAGCAGTGGTGATGTTAAAGAATTTCTGCTTCCAAAAAAACAGAAACAATTGTTGCACACATGATTTCCAGGTTCCTTCATGGGTTCTGAGTGGGGTACGCTCTTATTCCCTACTGCATCCCATACAGACCCAAACTTAAGCCAACGTTTCCTGGCAAAAGGCAAACTTATGACTCTTGGCACTTAAATCCAGCGTCTCTTTGAACACATATTTAATCTGTCCTTGTTTGCTCTAGCCTTAAGGTTGGCATCTATGTGACACCATAGACTGAATGTCTCTCCTTCATGAGAAGAGAGATTAGCACCTTCAGGGCAATGAGTGACATTCCTCAACCATTTGCTACACTCTGCCCCCTGGGTGATGTCACCTGGAGATGAGGAAATGCGACCATAGCTCCTTGTCCTCTCTGCTGAACTTCAAACGGAAAGGCCAGTGGGGGGTGTATGCCTTTGACTTAGTGAGAAGTAACTTCATGCTTTTAGACACAAAGCAGACTTTAGTCTTCAGATTACAGAATTCTTTGTAAATTACTCAAATCTTGGATTGATAAGCACCAGAATCATACCCAGATTATGTGGTTCCCTCAACTTCTCTTTGTATCACTCAATTTATAAGAAGTAAAAAACATATTATCCAAACTTTGTAAGAACGAGGTACATTCAAGTTTCATTTTCTAAAAATGTCTAACGAGCAAAATGGTAAGAATTGTTATTTGTATGGAGGTGAAAACATGAACATCTTTTTTTCTTTTTTCTTAGTGATAATGTGTGATTTTAAAACTGTTGTCTGCAGGTGTTAAATACATTAACATGTCCCAATAGAGCCTGTGAATAAGCAGCACCAAATAAGTTCTGTTCTATTTCAATTTCGTGATCAAATATCCTCTGGGAAATCTAGATCTCAGAATGTAGTTCCCCAAACATGGCCCAAGATTCTAGGAGGCCCAGGATCTGTGACCTTCAATGTCCCTAAATGCCCTCTGTTATTGGCCCCTGAAGCTCTTCCATGTCAGTAGATTCCCATTCAGAGTTAACCTTCTTTCTAACTAACTCCCCAGCCACCTATTACAAGCACTTCAGTGAACTGAAGCTCTAGGCTATCCCTGGGATCTGTCAGTTAACCTCCAGCTTGAAGCACAATGTACAACCTCCCTTTTAAATTAGGGGGACCCAAAGACACTAATTTATGTTGCCATATTTTGCATTGTCTTTTTTTTGGGGGGGCATTGTTGTAGGCCTCACTGTCCCCCTGTGGGTAGACAGAAGATGTTAACATTGCCTCTAGCACTGTAAACCATCTCAGAGAGGGCAACTTGACAATTCCTTCAGGCCTAAATCAACCCTCAGGAATTTGAAGTAAAAAACAATTGAAAGTGTTAAAAATAGGATACATATAGGAAGCTGCTTATAGCAATACTGTTTATAGTAATAAAAAAATGGAACTAACCCAAATATTCAAGAATAAAAGAATTATAATTAGTGATACTTAAACTTTGTTTTGACCATGGGATACTCTCTTCAGCGAAACACTGTGCATACACAAAACACATAAAGTGATATAAAAATATTTAATTTTTAAAGAAAAACTATTGCACATAAAGAAAGTATGGTGGGAAGGGGGAGTGAAACCTATCTGTTTCTGCTCCTGACTCATCTCCAAAAGTGTGGCCCTGTAACATGTCTGAGGACTTCTCAGGGTACTCTGAAATCTGACATCATTTCCTTGGTAGCTAAAAATAAGTGTATAACCACATAAAATGTTTATAAGACAAAATCTGTAATGTGATATTCAATGAGATGATTGGAACACATGTATATTATCTATATGTACAACTGTATAAAATATGCACAATTAAGATGATGAGAAAGATGATCAATAGATGAACAAAATTGTCTTACCTTAGTTTATGTCGTTTTTTAGAAACAGAAACTACTTAGTCGAACTGTGTTTCATCAAACCCACTGACTAGTCCTAATGCTTTAGGCAGCTAACCTGGCCCTCCTGGGCACTGTCCTCTGTAAGATGAGGAGAATCATGGTCATGGGGTTATTGTGAGTCTCAGATGAGCTGATTCACTTGCAGGGCTTAGAACAACACCTCAACAGATTCTAGCTGCTGTTGGTAATATGATCATTTCCATTATACTCAGTTGTAGAAATTTTGAGGTAAAATGTGGAAGCAAAAGAGAAAAATATTAGCTATAGCCAGCTGCCTGTCTCCTTGCTGATTCTGCTCAGCACAGTTAATGCCCACCCACCGTGCTCAGTGCCAGGGACACCCATGAAGAGGGCTGCTCCTGAGCTAAGACCCATAGCAGGGGGTAGCCACAGAAAACAGCAATAGGCATGCTCTAAATCCTGCTATCTCCCCCTTTTAATACTTGGTAAAAAGGGGTATTTCCCTTTTCCCACCTCTTATCCCCTTGAAAAAAATCAGAGCAGCAACTTGAAGCCCTGTTCTTCTTGCACATCCACCAAACATGGAGATTTTACTTTGGGCTGTGTATTTTCATTTAATCCGATGTCCTTGAAACATTTAAAAAGAATTTAAAATAAGGCTTCTAAATGCAAGCAAATTGACTTGAAACTTAACATAAAGATAAAAATTCATATTTCTGTGGTGTCATGCCTCTGTCCTATAAACACAGGGTCAGTGGGGTGTTCCGTCTCTCTCTGTCCTTACTCTTCCTATTACTCATCTGCTTGCTGACATCCTCTTTGTGTCTCCTCCTTTGTTACTCTAACTTCTGAGGTTGATTCCCTTATTTCGGTTTCTTCAGTACATTATCAATATCTATTGATTTTTTTTTATCCATCAGTTAAATCAGCAACACATACTGGCTTAATTGATTAATTGATGTCTAACTATTTTGATAAAAATTTTTCTAAGATCCACTTTTCATTTCATAGGGGATTTAAAAGAAATGCTTTGAGACTTATGTTCTTAAAAGAACCATCTCCCACCCATTCCTTTTCTTAGATCTTGCTTAACCTCTGTTTGAAAAGTACTCAATCCTGGGAACAAACCTTTACTCCTCACACTTCAGATAGAGCCCTAATATCCAGAGTATACAAAGAACTCCAAAAATTAGACAATAAGAGAACAAACAACCCAATCAACAAATGGGCCAAGGA
>NW_026000093.1:33766840-33771958 GCF_001458135.2 Marmota marmota marmota | reverse complement strand
AGTCGCCGAGTCGCGCGGGCAGCGGCTGGCGGGTCTGGACCTCTGTACTGCGTGGCGGAGATTCACTCGTCTAGCGCAAACTGTCACCTCCAAAAATCCTACCGATTCCCGGCCGGTCTCTCTTTAGTGGAATTTTGCTAGGAGTTTCTCAGCAGGTCGAATCTAAGCGTATCCATGAGTCTCTCTGACCCCGTAGTTGAGGAGGTACTGAAAGCGCTGCCTCCCCTCTCGCCGCCATGTTGAATCCCCCTTAATGTCAGAACATTTTGAAGAAGTGGGCTTCCACATGATGTGTTATTTCTGCAACCAGATGTCCCTGGACACTATCAGCTGAATGAACATCAGTTGCCATCTTCTGCCCTTCACAGCAGAAAAGTCTATTTCTTCTCAGCACCACTGTGACCCCCTCCCTTCCCTTTTTCTCTCCACCACTGCCATCTTGTTTCTCTGCATATACCCTTTGCCTTCTCTTCAGTCTTCTCTACTCCCCAAAGCAGCTTTTACACTCTTCTTCCTTCAGAAGCAATGAGGCATAATAATACCCAACTGATACATAACATTCCAACAGGGTTCATTCATGTTGATTGCCTTGTGCTAATTAAAAGTTCCTGATGAAGAGGAGACCCCAAGGGGTCCCTTGGACCAGCGAGGTTCCAGCTCAGGTGGGGGACAGCAGCTCCATCCCGAAAGGGATCCTCTTGCAGCAAAGGGAGCCCCCTGAGGCGCTGGGCCCGCAGGCAGGCCCCCGGCGCACCTGCACCGCCTTCCACCTCTCACAGCCCGAGGGCCCAGCTGCGCTCGAAAGTGTTTCTATTTGTCCTGAGGTGATTCAGTTTGGGGTAAGCAAAGGCCCAACCCCGACCCCCACAAAGTCCTCTCAAAACTTTTCTTATTGAGAAAACCATAACCTGAGTTCCCTCAAACACCGAGGTTAGAAAATTCTTATCATGTCCCCATAATGTTTTATGAACAATGTGTTCTACTTTCTGTCGTTCTAGAAACAGGGTTTTTGGGTTGTGGAATCGTGTGCATGGATTCATAGTTGAATGGGGCACCTTAGCAGGATGATGAGGGGGCAGATAGACTGCTTATAATAAAATTTCTGATCCTGACAACAGGGATGTGATCTTGACCCAGCCTAAAAGTGGGAGCTGAATAAGAATCAAAGAAAGAACAGTAGCTGGACTTCTCACCATGAATCTCAACAAGAATGAGGCATGCCAAAGAGCTCAACAGGTGGTAAGCAAAATAAGCTATTAATAAGAAAACCTCAAATATAAGGGTCTTTGTAATTCGATGACAGATTAAGACTGCTTGAAGACCCCTAATCTAATCCAGTACTCACAGAAGAGACTATCCCATTTGTAGAAAACTTACAAAAGAGTTACAACTTTTTAGAAGTATAGGTGAAAGTAACCTAACATTGACCTAGAAATTTAAGTCTAAACTTGCTTCCACCTGAGGCCATTTCTCCTTATCTATACTTAGCAAAGATAGATGCAGAGGGCTGAGCATCTCACATGTTTACTGTTAGTGAATACTTCCTCAGCCTCCTCTTTCCTGGCAGTGGCAGAAGCAGGGCCCACTGGAATCAGTATGGTACCCAGAGGAGTAAGAGGTACGCAGAGCAGGTGGCACTGCTGCTCTCAGAGGGAACTGTGGCCAGGAGATGCACCTGGGGATGGAAGAAGGAGGGAAGGAGAGAGAAGAAATTAAGAGAAACCAAGAGTGAGTAACTCGTGAGCACAAATGAGAGACCCTCTGGGAACATTTAGAAATAACGCGGAGAGGAATCCTTTGGAAGGGGCTGAAATACTGCACAGGTGGGAGTTAAGTGATGGCAATGGTTTCCATTTTCCCCTTGGCTGATCTATGCCTCTCACTTTGGGCAGTTTTTGTGATCCAACAGCACCACCTGGTGGTTAATGTGAGGAACAACTCACCTTGTCCACTCTCCTTTTTTCCTATTTAAGAAATTTACGTTTACATAATTTTTTCCTTTTAAAGTTTCTTTAATTTCTGGTAAAATGATCGTTTAATTTACCAAAAAGTCTATATTTACTGAAATATTATCTTTCTCATAATTCTCCCCATCGTCACCTGTATTCCATTCCTCTAACAGTGTCTCTCACCTTAACAGTGTTATTCTGGAAGATCCCGTCCCTAGAGTGAAGTGACCTGAGTGTTAGGAGACATGTATAGCATCCACTATATTGTGAGTAAGGGTCTTCACATGAGTAATATTGATACTTTTAAACATTACAAGAAAATTTATACAACATTTCAAACTACTGCAGTACTGTATAAAAATAGTTTTACATGTGTGTATTGCTAACACCTTAAAAATTGCAATATCTTTAAGAGTTTCTAAGGAATGCTGTGCATTCAATATAATACCAAAGTTGATATACAATTTTAGTTCTTTACCTAGTCTTCTACAGAAGTACAACATTAGTCCAGAAAATTCAAGATTATATTATAAACCTGAGCCTGAAAAAGTCATTTATTAAGTATTTGTTGAAATCTACCATGTGCTAAGCACTGTCCAGACGCTAAGAACAGGTTAACAAAATAAAATTCTTGTCGCTAAGGAAGTTAAATGCTAGTGAAAGAGACAGAAGGCATTTAAAAATAAATAATATTATGCTATGTTAATTATGCTTATGTGAAGGCCATAAGAAATTATAAAGCAGGATACGGATAAAGAAAGTAACAGAGGCGGGGCCATTACTTCAGAGAGCAGAGTCAGGAAAGCCACTTTAAGAGCATGATATTTGAGTGAATGAGAAAGCTATCCTTGTGAATATCCAGGGACGATCATTCCAAGCAGAGAATATCAGATGCACAGACTTGAAAAGGCATATTCAAGGAATAACCAGAAGTGTGTCAGTGATGGAGAGAACAGGGATGAGATAGCCAAGCTAGCACTCAAGTTTACAGGTCAACCTACACCCCAGAAAATCGAGAGTTAAAAAGTGAACCATGAGGCTGAGGTTGGGGCTCAGTAGCAGAGCACTTGCCTCCAACATGTGAGGACCTGGGTTCAATCCTCAGCACCACATTAAAAATAAATAAACAAAATAAAGATATTGTGTCCATCTATAACTAAAAAAAATTTTTTTTTGTAAATTTGAATCAGTCTTCAAGGGTGTGGAATAAGATAAAATACCTGGAATAGGAGGTAGGGAAGTCAACTCAGATTTCCAAGGACTATGTGGTCAGCAGAGTAACAAAAAGCCAAGAAAAAGAAGAACATTAAAATCAAACCACAGAGGCAGAGTTGTGATCTGCTGTGCTCCAAAATCCACCTGAGAACTTTCCTAGATGATAAGGGGCAAATTCCAGGTGGTAAGGGGCAAGCACATGTGTCACTGAAGTAGCCTATAGTTAGTTACCTTTGCTCTACTAGTATCATAACAATCACATCTCAAGGTGGAGATCTAGGATGGTAATGGAGATGCAACTCACAGGAAGAGGCATGATGCAAAGGTGTTCAGGCGTGACTAAAACTCCACCTCTCCTTGCGATGACTTCAAGATGGTGGGTCCCTGTCTACCTGACAGGTACCATAAACGCTGTGCACCTTTTTCCTTGGAGTCAGCCTGGAATTTCTGTCCCCCTGGTGTTGCCTCCCGTGTGCTTCAGCACTGGAAAGAAAAGCCCTGTTTCTGTGCCAACGTGCCCTTATCTGATTGTTTTGCTAGCACAAAAACTCACTGAGTCAGTAAGAGAGGCAGGAACAGCTGGTTCAAAAATCAGGTAGAACTCCATATATAAACCTAAGGATTTCAGATTTTATACCAAGGACAGGAAGTCATTGTTGTGGGGAGCTGAATGAAATGATGGGCTCTGACCTACTTTGTAAGAATCACCTTGGCTGCCATGTGGAGAAGACTGTGCAGCAAGAGTGGAGCAAGGAGACCGGTGGAGAGATAATATCTTAAGAGTAACAATCACAGAGCTTGCTAACAGCTTCAGTTTGGGTGTGAGAGAAAGGAGAGATGGACGTGTGTTTTGAGCAGCCGATGCTAACCTCTACTGAGATGGAGCATCCTGGGAAAGGAGCCATTTGCAGGAAAGAACAAGGGGATGAGAAGTAGAACTGAGAAATCTGTTTGAATATGTTATCTGACATCCCCGGAGCTGTCTTATAGGCAGGTGAATGTATGACTTCTGAGCTCAGGGCAAGAGTTGGGGATGGAGATATAAATTTGTGTATTAGGCATGTGTTTAAATGTTATTTAAAGTCATGGGATTAGGAAAAAAATCACCTAGGGAATGAGTGAAGAAGAGAGATAAGAATAGACTGGAAAGAAAGAGCTAGTGAGGGAGGAAACCAGGAAATTGGTCTCAGAAGACAAGCGAAGGGATAGAAGCACACATCTGCTAGATCTCTGATTCTATGACAAGCACTAAAGGCCAATAGAGAAGAGCAAAGAATGAGCAGTGTAGACAATTTGGGGTTTTAATTGATGACTTAGCTGCAGGATATTTCATATGAAAACTCACCTGAATGAAAATATTACAGAATAAGAGGATGTCATAAAGTTTTACCAAGTCATTTGAAAGACTTCATGAGAAACTGGCACATTTACAACAAACATTAATTAGCTGTAGGGACTAATTCAAGAATTGATCTATTTTGAACATTAGCGTATTCAATATTAGTTTATTGAAACAGATACCTTTGAGATCTTTATTTTTAAAAAGATTAAAAAGGGATGTATCCTCCTAGCATTTTAATCCCACAAATTTTTAACAAGGATACACTTGAATTATATTCAACAAGGAGTTTTTGTTTGAATAGGAATGAAGTGTATCCTCATAACAAGGAAAACAAGTAGAGCTTTCTGCTTCCTCTGTTCCTTAATGTGATTGGAGAAGTAAAAGAATAACTGGGCTCCAATTTCAAGCTCTTGTGATGAGTGGGCAAACTCAGCCAAAAGCGTGCTTCTGGGTGGCTGCGAAGCACAACAGAACCTTTCATTGTTTGGGGAAGGAGCACTTGAAGCTTGTGTTTGTTCGGATTCTGATTTCCAAAGGACAAACATGGGAAGTATATCTACAGCACAGCAAATAAAGGAGCAAATGGATTGGCAGGAGGCGGAGCGGGGGGGG
>NW_026000093.1:33751243-33766826 GCF_001458135.2 Marmota marmota marmota | reverse complement strand
GGGGGGGGGCGGGGGCGGGTAGGAATTGTTTCACCGCTGGATCCCAGGATGTCTGAGTGACAGATGAAGAAACCCTACCCAGCAGGTCCAGCAGGTCCCCAGGCCAAGAGAAAGGAGCACTGTTTGGTGTGTGATAATTGGTAGACCCCTTGGGACTAGAGCTGCAGGAGGTTCATGGATCCCAAAGATTTTGATTACATAACAACCCTGAAAATTGTTTCCAAAGTCTTCATACCTGTAAAATCTCTACTTAGGCTCAGAATGTGATTAGTCTGACTCCCATTTTTCACATCCAGTGTCTTTCATCTGTCTTCCAGGTGACTGAGAAAAGACAGCACTGACCTGTATCAATCAGGAGCTGCTTCCTAACCACCAGGAACATCAAAGAGGATGAAATGATGAAGCAGGTTATAATGAGGCCTTTTGCCTGCATTAACCCATTTCCTGAATTATAACACTCTGTTTTCTTTATACATGCAATTGGTAGGTTGAAACAATATTTTTTAGTGCTTGCAGGATCATACTGAGATTTTGCACCAAAAACTTAAAAATAAGGAAAATGAGTTTAAAACTCTACATTTTCACTAAGTAGCTCCAAGAGTTAGGCTTTATTTTATATATAAATAAATAAATGTGTGTATGTATGTGTGTGTGTGTGTGTGTGTGTGTTGTGTGTATGTATGTATGTATATATATATATATATATATATATATATATATATATATTAGAGCAGAAATAGGAGAACTCTCTTTAAAGGACAGAGAGGACTTCAGATTTGAACCTTACTTGAGTGAATGTGTTAACGTGTCTGAAGGTCAGATGTGCCAATTAGAGAAAAGGTTGATTTGTGACAGAATAAAGATAAAACCACATACATAGAGTTTATCCAAATATGACCAAAGGTTAAGAAAATATTAGCTATCAAACTAAGTATTTTAGTCCTCTTGCAAAAAAAAAAAATGTCTATACTTTGAGGATAATGCTGGAAGATACAGAGAACAATTTCTATTCCTAGGAGAAGTATTGAAAAAATACAATGCTTAGAGCAGTAGGGGTGGGAAACTTATTAGGAACAAATGTAGAGAGGGAATTTCTCATGACAGAGCCCAAGGAACCGATAGGCCAGGGCTCCAAATGATAATATGATGAGTGGTTTGGATTTGAATTCAAGTAATTAACCCAGACATAGAGGAAACTGCATTGTCCCTTCCAGCACATAAACAGGAAGTGATGCATATTGTTTGGCCTTGGCCTTGATACTGGGAATTAAATGACAAAGTAGAGAGAGCAGAAAAAGTGAGAGAGGGCCACAGGGAAAGAGGGAACCTGAAGTATCTGAATGGAGTGATGAATTCTACATCCAATAGGGTGAGACTAAGTGCATACAAGGTGGCTGAGGCAGTATCTACGTATGTTGGGTGATTTTATTACAGCATAAGCCAGGCTGTTCACTAGAACCGAGCACAACTTTCAGAGGAGTGGAAATCTGAGAAGAACAGGGGTGGAACATTGAATCTTGGCATGAGATGGTTCTTGATCCTTTTTGTCTGGGGACCCTTTACAGTCTTAAAATTTACTAATGATCCCAGAGAGTTTTTGTTTATGAGGGCTTATCTATTGATATTTTATAGTTAGAATTAAAACAAAAGTATCAATGTGTTTGTTAACTCAAAGATCATAGATGTATAAAATAAGTAATTTACATAACAATAAGTAACAAATTTTGTGACAATAACAATATTTCCAAAAACAATAAAAAAGTGATATTTAAATATTTTTGTAAATCCCCTAATGTCCGGCTAAATAAAACACAGTTGATTCTTAATAGCTCCTTCTCCATTCAGTCTGTTGTGATAGGCTGTTTGTTTGAACCATTTGAAAGAAACCCAGCCTCACACAGATAGTTAGCTAGAAAATGGAACAAGTTTGTAGATAATTGTGGATGTTCTCTTTTAGTACTTTTTCAGTGCTTTTAGTACTTTTTTAGTACTTTTTCAAAACTTAACAAGTGGCAGTTTCCTAAAAGTTAGTCTCAATTAACTGCATGAATAAAATTTTCATGCTTTGTTTTACCAAAATATATTAGTCTATTGTGAATTTGGAACAGATATTTGATCTGTGCATGAATAGGTAACAAGATGCATTTGTCAGAGAATATTGTTTCTCTGATGTATCCATATCTTCAAAACATAGACACAATTCATTATAAAATATCAAAAAGAATCAGACTTGTTAAAATTATCTCTGGCCTCTTCAGAAATGTGTTTAAGCACTAAAAAGCTGGCAAGCTTGTGGAGGTAGACACCCCCATTTTCCCAAATCATCATGTTCTCTTGAAAGTTGTTCTAATTCCATCACTACCAACAAATACTTTCAGTTGTTTTTCTTGAATTAAAATTCTCACTCTGTTCATATTCAAGAAAACATTTCCCAGTTACCCACATCTAAATCTCCATTGTTTGTCGGCTATTCTGTCAGAAATGGTGCTCCGTGAAAATAGTGGTGCATTCAGTTGGCAACTCGGTTTGGATGTTCTTCGTGGAAGTGTCCCATTTTGTTACACCAAACATTAAAGAATGTATACTCAGTGGTTGAGATTTAATAAAATTAATAATTTTTACTTCAGAACACGGACATTCTTAAGAGACTCTGGCATGTCAAAATTGTGATCACTTGGTGGTGACAAAAATAATGACTGGTACTGTCATTTACTGCCACAGCCTACAAAGAAACAGTCGTTTAAACTATCATCACTTTTATAGCAGAAGTACAAATAGAAAATCAGTAAAAAGGCAAATAACATCTTGGTACTATTAGGAAGTAGAACCAACTTCACCAACCACCTGCAAGTGTCTCTGGGATCTCCCAGGGGTCAGCTGGACACTCAGAGATCAGTCACTCCAGGACACAGGCTGAGGAAATTTCCTGGTAGTCCAGGTGATGGCAGTAGAAAAGGTTTCCCTCAGAGGAGAGACTGGTGGTGGACCTTGGCCAAAACAAAGAAAGGTGACATTTGTTTGGAGACCATCCTGAGGAGAGGGTGTATCCATTCTGTCACAGTACAAATCTACAAAATTCCACTCCCATTTATCTTGGAGCAATTCCAAAATTGTTAGACTAGCATTTCTTTTTTTTTAATTGATTTTATTTTGTAAATACATGACAGCGGAATGTATCACAATTCTTATTACACATATAGCCAATCCCAAAAAAAACAAATGCCGAATGTTTTCTCTGACATAAGGAGACTAGCATTTCTTTAGGGAACAAATTGCTGGGGTTGGTGAATGATCTATGGGCACTTGCTATTTCACTGAGGAAGAATGGATTGCAAGCTGTGCCAACTTGACATGTAATCAGAGCCCTTAGTCACCCATGTTCTCATCCATTATGCTTTCAACAAGTTCTTCTTGAGTTGCCTGTAAGAACCAGATGCTGTGAAGGGAAGGCATGCTCCATCCATCCTGGTTGCTGGACAAGTTCGATGACAGCTAAGAAAGATAAGGATGAGATCTAAAGGAGACATTGCTTACTCCTTGGAACTTGAGAGAGGTCACCAAGAGACACACCACAAGCATGGGAATTCAGTGTCTGCACCTGAGCCCCACGTGGAACAACAACTGAATTGTGTCATCAAGCAGCTTCGTTCCACTGCGCTACTTCACTATAGCCACCCCTCCTCTGGCCTTAGTCCAGTCAGTTTTGAAAGGGGCTGACGCCACCTGCCCTCCTGAGCCAGTGTTTTCCTGCTGGCCATGATGGCTTGGTTAAGGAAGGGCAAGTGACTCAGACTAGACAAATGAGAATTCAGGTCGTTCTTGTATTGAGATCTTTGGACACAGAAGCTCGGCTGGCAGCACAGGTGTAGCTTACAGAGGTGGCATAGGTGCAGAGGTGCAAAGACTCATCCTGAAAACATAAAAGGAAAGTCTGACTGGCTAATGAAGCCCACAGAAGTGGAGGCAGCCAAGACATAAAAGACTGAGACCTGATCTAAGCTCCTGGCTTTATCACAATGAAATCTGGCTTTACCTGTGATTTTTTTCAATTCTGTGAAACAGCAAACCCCATTATTTTCCTTAGCTATTTTAAAATGGAGTTTCTATCATTTTCAAACAAAAGAATCCTTAATGACATAGTTCCCTACCCAGGTACAAAACCACATAGAGAACAAAAGAACTCAAATTCCAAATACATAACATTTGAAAAACTTGATGTCAATTTCTCCAGAATTAATTCATCTAGAGTTAATGTTCTCAAGCCAGGTTCGGTGGCACACACCTGTAATCCCAGTGGCTCGGGAGGCTGAGGCAGGAGGATCGCAAGTTCAAAGCCAGCCTTAGCAAAAGCAAGATGCTAAGCAACTCAGTGAGACCCTGTCTCTAAATAAAATACAAAATAGGGCTGGGGATGTGGCTCAGTGTTTGAGTGCCCCTGAGTTCAAACCTTGGTACCAAAAAAAAAAAAAAAAAGAATTAATGTTCTCATGATACCCTATAGTTGCCTTGGAAGATCTGAGCTGTCTAACAGCAAAATCACTTCCTCTTTTATTTTTTTTTATTTTTTTTTTTTTTACGGGTAGGTACTGGGAATTGAACTCAGGGGCACTTTACCACTGAGCCCCATCCAAGCCCTATTTTGCATTTAATTATAGACACGGTCTCACTGAGTTGCTTCATGTCTCACCATTGCTGAGGCTGGCTTTGAACTTGCAGTCCTCCTATCTCAGCCTCCCTAGCCGCTGGCACTACAGGCATGCACCACCATGCCCAGCACAAATCACTTCTTAACCTTTATATCTCTATACTTAGCACATAAGATGTTCAATAAATGAGGGTCAAATTAAATTTCCTGAGTGGAAGAGAAGTTTAGCAATGGCCTTCCATCTCTGGAAACTTCTGGTCTAGCCTCATATCCATTCACCTGACCTCCCTAATGGAGGTTCCAGCCAGTGCCTTTCCAGGTCCTAAGTCCATTTGCCCTCATATCCACTACTGTACTTGTCCACTGATTTTTTTTCTGTATAGCAAAGGGGATGACCTCATGTGTCTCCACGTGGTCTGGCTTCTGGCTAGGCTCCAACACTGGGTATCACCAGTGGGAGTTTGGAGGATGAAATGGACAGAGAACCTAAAGTATTCCTCCCTGTCTCTCTGTCTCAGTCAGGATCTCAGGTAGTAGCTGGTCTTTCCAAAAAATAACAAGATCCTGCTAACCAGGCCCTTTCCTTTCAGCTTCAACTGTGTGGCCCTGGTTTCTAGGCTCTAGGAACCCTGCCGTCCTCTAAGGAAGGAGGAAGGTTTTCCTAAACTTGATTGTCTCCCTGTCCTCTGTTTTTTCAGCATCCTCCATCACTTCTGTAATTAATTTTAAGCATTTACACCCTCTCTTTGAAAAACTGAGTGGTTTCTGTTTTCCTGTAGGAACCTGATAGTGCCACATCCATTTTTAAATGACAACGAGCATTTAATTATATGTTTGTGTCTGGGACCCTCAGAGAGGCTCCCTATACCTCCAGATGCTCCCAGTAGCAGCCCAACCATGGATGCGTATTTCCAGAAGTCCTTGTTAAAACAGCAACCTTTTGTGTGACATGTTTTTCTAAGTTATGCCTTCCATGAGGAACTTAGGACCAAGTTATGGTCCATCTGATCTCATTGAGACACAAACCCACACAAGGGTTTCTACAGCTCTCACCCATAAGCAAAGCTAAGGTAACCTTGAGCCCAGCTAAGCTAACCTGACCTCCCTTTTCACCCAGAGGACCTGGTACTGAAAACAAACTCATTGGAAATGGGAAGTTCAATGGACCCACTTTTCCTTCCACCGAGTGATTTATTCTGATGGGTGTAGAGGAGCAAGGAAATGCTGAGAATCCTCCAGCAGGAAGACTTCTCTCAGTCCATGAGGGGGCTGGGGTGAGGGTGGGTGTTCCTGACTGTTGTAATTCCTCTCCAGGAAGGCAAAGGTGGGGTTTTAGCCACACTGGAGAAATGTCCAGTCAATTCAACTCAATGAAGAGTAAGGATGTAGTTCAGCACACACGAGGCTCTGGGTTCAATCTCCAGCACTGCCGAAGCAAAAGGAAAAGAGTATTCCTGTTCACCAACATTGAGTTTATACCTTTATTTTGAAGGTATCCTTTATTTTCCCTTCCCTTCCATTCTTAAATAACTTGGTCCATCAACCATTAGGTAGAGTCAAGCAAGTGAACATTGTGCAACATCGGGGGACAACGCAGCTCAGCAGGGGACATCAGAGAGAGAAGGGAGCTTCTGTGGAGGGTAGGGGTGAGAGACCAGAGGTGGTTATGGAATATTGGCAACACACAGAAGAATGGGCCAAATAAGTATGTTAAGAACAACAAAAGTCTGGATTTTCACTGCTAGAAAAAAGAATTACAAATATAGAATGAATCCTAAAGTGTTGGATTGAAATTGTAAATACAAGTATGAAATCAGTTTTTAAAACATATAGACATTTATAAGTACACAGAGGTGTGTGTGTGTGTGTGTGTGTGTGTGTGTAGATATGCACTCATTCTTGACATCTGTCCCCTGAGAGGGTCTTGAAGTAGCAACACTTCAATATCATTGAGCTCACCTACTGAGCAGATCATGGTTTTTCCAATACTATTTTCTACTAAAAGAAACCAGATCTCCTTGAAAAATTGCTGATTCTAAAGCCTGAGAAGGAAAAGTATAAGATGAGCCAGAAGCATCATATAACTGTCAGAAAGTAACAAAATAGAGACTCAGATGGCCAGAGAAGTCAGCTTGAAGATGCTCCAGCTGGCCGCATCAAAAAAAAAAAAAAAAAAGAAAAGAAAAAAGAAAGAAAGAAAGAAGAAGAAAATCAGAATATATAACAATAATGGTAGTAATAAAATAGGTATCTTTAAGTCCATGATGGAAATAAATGAATACATAGGAGGTTTAATGAGGAATTGGATATCTACAGTATTGAAAAAAAATCCCTCCTAGATACAAATATTTGTTAACTACAAATGATAATCACTTTAAAATGAAGAAGGCTAGCAGACAGAGTCATAACCAAGTGACAAAAGTGAATGTATTCTATAATAGGACAAATCAAAATTGACTACCTGGCAGAATGCAATGGGAACACAGCACCTCTTGTGATATTCCTGCCCACAATACACAGGCTGAATCTAATCTAAGAAAATACTAGGAAACCCAAATTAAAGGAAATTCTATAAAACATTTGGCCCATAATCTTCAAAACTGTCAAGATCAAGAAAACCAAGAAAAGGCTAAAAAACAGCTCCTGACTAAAGGAAACACAACAACTAATGAACAAATCATTCTCTAGTGGATTGGGTGGACAATAATGGAACAACGTGAATATCATGTCTATTTTAGCTTTACTGTGGATATGTAGGACCATGTCTTTCTTCCAGCTCAAAGGAAATGAATACACACTATAGCACACAAGATGGTGAGAAATCAGGACACAACTTACATTAAAACAGTTGAGGGGGGAAATGTGTTTTTGGCACTGTGTTTGCAATGTTTCTAAGCAAAACTTTAATTTGATTCCATGTATTGCATATATACAGCCCTCATACAGTTGAAAGTTTTTTTTTTTTTTCATTTTCTTTATTGCGGTTAAATCCAATTTAAATTATAACACAAAATGCTTAACAAACATCGGATATCTATACTAACATTTAAAACTCCAACTTTTGTAAAGGAAATAAAATAGTAATTTTAAAACACACTTAAACCTTTTGACCCTAAGAGATACATAAATAAGCAGAAAACCTTCAAGGAGATCAGTACAGTGCGGATTTTTTTAGCCTACTAAGGGGCAACCTGTGGCATAGAACTGATGTAATACTGCAGCAGAAAATTACAAAGTGGTAAATTACAAAGTGGTAACTCTCACACACAGTAATCACAATCCCCATCCTAAACACCATCTGGATACAGCAACTTACATTCTCTAAGAAAACAAGCTTCTTTCCCTCACTAGGATGCTTCACAACATGTCTCTCCAAACTAAAGAAATGCCTTCCCATCCAACACTGGTACTTTTAAAACCATTAGAACTTCTGGTTATACAAATCAGGTTTAATAAATTATTCCTTTCAGAAACAATTTTAAAGATATTAAACATATTTTACTTGTTAGATTAATTTATACTGCATTTGATCTCAAGCAGAGAGATAATCATGAAGATAGTAAAAAAATTTTAAACATTCATTCATTAAATATTTACTGCATATTAATTCACAAAGCCTCAAGCTAGAGACAGTGAAAGAAATGGCAACCAAGATACCAGCCTTAATCTTCAGGAGCTCATCTCATGTACCAGAAGACATCACCAGAACACAATTTACTGATACCCATTTGTTCTATTAAGGAGGATGTAACAATAATTTGAATTAATAAAATCCACATTCACAGAAAGAGAGAGTCCAAAAACAAATCATCAAGTCAAAGACATCCAGGTAAACTTCTCTCAGAAGATAACTACTTGAACTACTACTGTTCAAGTCTTAAATGTGGCTATTAAGTTAATGCTTGGTGTCACTCCATAACAGAAAGGGCAAAAGGAACTCTGCCCTCATTCTCCCCAACAAAAGCAACCAAAATAAACAAGAAATAGGAAGTAAAAATTAACATCAAGTGCCATCTTACAAAATTACTTAATAGGCTAAGGGGTGTGTCTAAACGGGGAAATGGGCTTTGCCATGGAAATGGGCTTAAGGTTTTATGGACCAATGGGGTATTTATATGAGATGCAAGTAACTTTTTCACTAATTGACACTAAAAATGACACACTAAGGATTGGTCCCTGCTCTATCATCAAAACAGGGCAAAGCAGGTAACCTGTTCATCATGCTCTTGCGCAGCTCTGCCTGTACTGCTATTGTTTAATCTGTTCATTTCAAACCACAGTAAGGCCAGAAACTAGCAGACACTTCATCTTGTCAATTTTAGCTTATTCATTATTAACATTATCAAGTGATGATATATGCATAATTGATTAAAGTGTAAATAGCTATTTTATATCCTAGGGAATCCCTCACCAAAATCATAGTTATTTTTGCTCTGAGAAGTAGACACTGAGTACAAAAGTAGACAAATTAAGTAGCTATATCCCACCCCCAGATCTCTCATATCTTGCACTTTATTAAAAGTATCACACTAGAATCAGCAACACAACCATAACAAATATTCACTTTAAAAGGAAATACCGACTTTTGATAAACACACTATCAAAACATTAAGAATCACTTGTTTAGAAAAAGACATCACAATCCGAACATTCTGGAAGTGATTGAAGTTTGTCATTAAACTTCACAGAGAGACATGCTGAAGTGACTCAGTCTCTGGCAAGGTAGGATCTTCAGTACATTCTGACGTTTTGTGAGGCCAGCCATGTTTTTGTTTTGTACTTCAGGGGTTTTAACAACATCAGACCAAGTTTATTGCTTGATCCCTGCATGCAAATCCGGAGCAGATGAGCTAAGTCGGTTTAACTAAAGAGATCTGGCTTTCCTCATGGTGTTAACACTGATCATAAAATGGTACTCACAGATTAAAATTCTAGAAAGAAGTGTTAGTGGGGATTTTTGTGTTTTGTTTTGTTTGCTGTCTCTCTGCAGTCACGTTTAGGGATGTCCACTGGAGACCACTGCTAACAGAAAGAGGCTCTCACTTTGCGGCCCTTCAGAGGTTGGGGTGGACGGTGATTACTCAACAAAAATGCCGCTGCTTCACCCTCTGCTGTACACAGGAGGCTGCGGAATTTAGCCAACTGTTGAAGAAAAAATAAGCATTAATTTCAGCATGGAAAGTCACACCGATGCCAACAAAATGTATAGCCAACTCAAGAACATAACCTTTCCTCTACCAGAAACCAAAAATATTACAATGAGAATTTGCCAAGTTGTGACATGAATATTATAAAGAATGTTTCCATCAAATTCTCTTCACTGCAAAAACCTGTGTTCTGAAATTAAGTACACATGAATTCCTTATTTCAAGATAAAAGTAATAGGGCTGGGATTGTGGCTAATGGTAGAGCACTCACCTATCATGTGTGAGGCACTGGGTTCAATCCTCAGCACCACATAAAGATAAATAAATAAAGGCATTGTATCCATCTACAACTAAAAAATATTTTTTAAAAAATGATCAAAGTAATAAGAGGAAATGTCATTTAAAACGTGGTTTAAAGAATATGCATCTAGAAATTAGAGTATTTTTCCTACCTACACACACACACACACACACACACACACACACACTTACAAAATAGGCTCAATTATAATGTCATTTTGAAACCTTATTTTTCCATTTAATATATACCCTAGGCATTTTTGCAAATCAATAAACTTACATGAGTATTTGTAACCACTGCAAAATTCTATTATAAGTTTGTTGCTCTGTAGTAAGTATGTTTTGTAGAATCCTAACATTTTTTTGGTGGTTTAATATTATATATTCAAATTTGGGGCTGGGGCTGTAGCTCAGTGGTGGAGCACTTGCCTAGCACATGTGAGGCACTAGATTTGAGTGTCAGCACCACATAAAAATAAATAAATAAAATAAAAGTGTTGTGTATCTACAACTAAAAAAAAAAGAAAAAAAATGTCTTTTTTAAATTTAACACAGGCCTACAGTAGTAAAATAAAGATTGGATAAATTACTTGAATAATTCTAGCTTCTCAAAAATGTTAAACAAAATTATATTGCCAAACATAAGTTTTTGGTATTTGTTTTGTTATTGTTGTTGTTGTTGTTATGTTTTTGTTATGGCTTAGATTTGAAGTGTCCCTCAAAACTCATGATTGAGACATTGTAAGAAGGTTTAGAGGGGAACTAATTGGGTCAGAGCGCTTTAACCTAATCAGTGAATTAATCCCCTGATCAGGATTAACTGAGTGGTAACTGTAGGCCAGTAGGGTGTGGCTAGAGGAGTGGGTCATTGGGGGTGTACCTTTGGGGTATATATTTTGTCGTGGTGAGGAGAGTTCTCTCTCTCTGTTTCCTGATCATCACGTCTTGAGTTGCTTTCCTCCACCACACTCCTCCACCATGATGTTCTGCCTCACCGTAAACCTCAAGGAATGGGGCCTGCTATCTATGGACTGAGACCTCTGAAACCGTGAGCCCCAAAATAAACTTTTTCTCCTCTAAAATTGTTCCTGTTAGGTCTTTTGGTCACAAGAGCAAAAAAGCTGACTAAAACAGTTTTGATGAGGATGACTTAGTAAACTACTAGGAATGAGAGCCTCCATTCTCTAAACTTCTTTAGTTATCTAATCTCAGAATCAAGAAAATTTGGACTAAAACACATCAACTGGGTTTCCATCATCTTCATTTACCTGAGGCCTAGAATATTTCACATATAGTATTAAGCTGATGGGAGGCAGAAGGAAAGGGCTATTCGTAATAAACAATAATATTTTATAACCACTCTCTATGGAGCACAGGATCATCCATCGTATGCAAACAACTCTGGATTTTCACAAGTGATATCCTGTGTCTCAAAGAGCCCAGATACGGGAAGGATGAAATGCATAGCTACAGCTTACTATTACTCATAATTTCATTAGACCAGGTCATTACAGCTAAAACTACATGGAACTCAAGAGAATGTCTGGTGAGGTCAAGTAGCAGAGGCCAATGAGATCTCATTCCTGGGAAGACACCCAGCCTTCTGCAGATCATGAAAATCAGGTCCATGTGGAGGGGCCATTCCAGGTGGCTGTGGAAACATGCAGAGTCCCACGTCAGGGTGCTGGTGGAGGAACCTCACACAGCAAAACCTGCCTGCCAGGTGATACCACTGATCCCTCAGAATACCTTGGCTCTATTTAAACACACAGGCCATTCAACTCCTCTGGCTCCCTACCTCTGCACCACTTTAGCCTCATTAGTTCAGAACTGAATCTTACTCTAGATCTTTCCAACCTGCTCACTTTGGCAGAAGTCCCCAAACCTGTCCTGAGGTCTTATCAAATCTCTTCCTTGTAGGACTCTCCCAATCACTTGATCAGCTGGGTAGGACCTGTACCTGCCAACCCCTGCTCACATTTTCCTTCTTTTGGGTCCTGTGTCTTCCCCTGGCTGGCCTTTACCAGTCTCATCCTCTCAGGTAGCCACAGGCTCATTCAGGCAGAAAACCTGCTCTTCTGTCACTAAAGCTGACTCAGCATCTACATGTTCCTGGCAAGGAGTGTCACTCATTCCGCCTTGAGGCTGAGGTAGGTGTGACCTGTTTTGTTGGTTTACTTGGCTCTAAAACTAAAATTCCAGTTTTCTTATGTAGCAATCCCAGTAAGATGAAATACTCTTTTTCAAAGGTTCTGTAAATAATTCTATTTTACACGCATGCTCAGCCACGTGTAACAGAACACCGTTGCCTGCCAAAGTAGAGTAACAATGAAAATAAGCTCTCCTATGGAACATGGTGATCTGGGCACAGCTTTGCATTACATTAAACTCATTAAATCTCCAAAACAACCCTATCAATAATCTACTATTATCCTGTTTTATAGACAAGGAGCTTGAGAGCATTATAATAAATCGTCTGGCAAATAAGCCATGAAATGACCATAGAAGTATATTTCATTTTTAACTATTTTTCCCATTTCCCCCAATATCTTCTTATTTACTCTGTACTGTAGAAACAAACATATACAAAGGCAGAAAAAATAGCAAATAAACTGCCAAAAATCTATCACCCAGCTTCAACTATCAACACACACCCAATTTTTCCATCCATGTTTCCACCCATTCTCTCTCCATACCCTACCCTGCCCAAACTGGACTCCTTTGAAGTAAACTCCAAACATCACATCATTTCAGTATAAACATATCAAAATACATCCCTCAAGTATGTGACATTTCTAGCATTTTAATAGGTGCTATCAGCATGGTTTCTGAGCCTTGGACCACCCACTTTCTTTTTTTAAAAAAAATAGAGAGTGTGAGAGAGAGAGAGAGAGAATTTTTTTTAATATTTATTTTTTTATTGGTTGTTCAAAACATTACAAAGCTCTTGACATATCATCTTTCATACATTTGATTCAAGTGGGTTATGAACTCCCATTTTTACCCCAAATACAGATTGCAGAATCACATCGGTTACACATCCACGTTTTTACATAATGCCATATTAGTGACTGTTGTATTCTGCTACCTTTCCTATCCCCTACTATCCCTTAGTTTTCGGTGGGTACAACATCTTTGTTTGTATGTGGTGCTGAGGATCGAACCCGGGCCGCAGGCATGCCAGGCGAGCGTGCTACCACTTGAGCCACATCCCCAGCCCTGGACCACCCACTTTCAATCAATTTTTCTAGATCTACCTGGCACTTTCACATGCAGATACCACTCTAAGCCAGTTTTTGAAGGATGATCCCAGACATCTGAATGAACAGACTTGGGGGTGATTACTAAGAATTCAGATTCCTGTATCTTACCCCCCCACCACCTCCAAATTAGAATTTCTAATAAGGCCCAAGTTTCACATTTTGCTAAGCTGCCCTAAGTGGATCTTGGATACACTAAACTTTGAGCATCACAGGTACAAAACTGCCAACATATTTTCTGCTCTTCCCCTTCTTGACCTTATTTTTGATTTCCTTCTTGAAATTCCCTCCTTTTCTTGATTACCTGCAACCAGTTCTCATCTTTTAATCTTTTAACCATCTCAATATCACTTTTCCATGAAATCTTTCCTGATTTCTCCACTTGAAAATAGTCTCTAATCTTCTGAACTTCCATTACTTTTTGTGTTGGTCTTTGGCACCAATTATAGCCCCCTGTGTCATGGTTTTTGTGTATCTATATTATGCCCTCTATTGAATTTCAAATTCCCTAGGGCAAGGGCCACTTTTTATACATCTTTTTATCTCTTGTATCATTCCTTGCAAAGATCTGGCAACTAGTGAACAATTTTACCATTCACTTGTACAGTCCTCCACAATTTTGAACTTTAATTTCAAGCTGATGTTATATTGTTTTATACATGAGCTCAAAATTAATGTCAAAGTGACTGAATTATTTTCTCATCTTCTATGTAGTATAGCAATGCAGAATTAAAGGAAAATATTCCTAGATCATTGATTATCATTAATTGTAAAACACAAATTTTACTATTTAAAAAGCACATTTTGGTTTTCCTTCTAGCTATTCAGACTAAGATCTTGCACACAGTATCCCTAATAGAAAACAACTATAAACTAAGACATAATGCAAAAAGCATTAACTGCAGGTACTGCACAGTGAACAGGGATTTGAGTGGCTTGAAGGTGGAAGAGGAGAGCTCTGCAGGTAAATTCTGGTCTCTCCAGCTTTTAGCCTGGAGCTGAGTGCAGTCTGCCACGTACACACAGCCACAGTGGGGAACACCTCTCTTGCAAGGAGAGATCCAGAGAGAGGATCCTTGAACTCTCTACCCATATATCTGACTGACCCAGGAAACATGCATACACTGAACAGATTCCAAGCAGACCAGCTGAACTGAGACCAGAGCTACAATGCAAGAAAAAAATCTGTACTTCTAGTTCAGCCAACAAAACTGTCTGCTGAAACAAAAGAAGCAATACTTATCAGAGAAAAATAACCGAATCCAGAACCTTTACAATTTAATGTTCATATCATCTAGAATACATAAAAAATTACTCAGCATATGAAGAATTAAGAAAATGGAAAAAAATCTCAATGAAATAAAAATCAACAAAATCCAACCCAAGATTAACCCAATGTTGGAACTCATAAGGATTTTAAACTGGCTATTATAAATACCTGAGGGTTAGATCAAGTTAAAGCATCTTTATAATTCATGAGAAATCTCACCAGGGTAATAAGAAGTCTTAGTAAAGCAATAAAAACAATAAAAGAGAACCAAGTAGAAATTTATTTTATTTTTAAGATAGTCTCACTATGTTGCCTAGTATCGAGCTCCTGCGCTCCACTGATCCTCCCACTGTGCTGAGACTAGAGGCACATGCCGTCATGCCTGACCAAATAGAACTTTTAGAACTAAAAGATAACAGCTGGAGGGACTTAACAGCCAAATTGACATGACAGAGAAATAAAAAGCAAATGAACTTGAATATACATCAATAGAAAATATTTATGATAAAAAGCAGAGATTTTTATTTTATTTTTTTTATTGTTGATTGTTCAAAACATTACATAGTTCTTGATATATCATCTTTCACACTTTGCTTCAAGTGGGTTATGAACTCCCATTTTTAGCCCATATACAGATTGCAGAATCACATCAATTACACATCCATTGATTTACATATTGCCATACTAGTGACTGTCATGTTCTGCTACCTTTCCTATCCTCTACTATCCCCCCTCCCCTCCCCTCCCCACCCCTCTTCTCTCTCTACCCCCTCTACTGACCTTCATTTCTCACCCTTGTATTATTTTACCCTTTCCCCTCATTTCCTCTTGTATGTTCTTTTCTATAACCCTGAGGGTCTACTTCCATTTCCATGGAATTTCCCTTTTCTCTCCCTTTCCCTCCCACCTCTCATCTCTGTTTAATGTTAATCTTCTTCTCATGCTCTTCGTCCCTACTCTG
>NW_026000093.1:33689382-33746725 GCF_001458135.2 Marmota marmota marmota | reverse complement strand
TGGGACTGGTCTGTCTCTGGTTGGTTTCAGCTCCCGGTTCGCTATTTCTTGAAGGCTTGGCGAGAGACCTCTTCCTAGAGTCCCTGCACCGCTCCTGCTGCGCTGCGCCTCGGAGGCTATCCGCCCTGACTCGGGGGCCGGTGCAGGCAGCCGACAGTCGCCGAGTCGCGCGGGCAGCGGCTGGCGGGTCTGGACCTCTGTACTGCGTGGCGGAGATTCACTCGTCTAGCGCAAACTGTCACCTCCAAAAATCCTACCGATTCCCGGCCGGTCTCTCTTTAGTGGAATTTTGCTAGGAGTTTCTCAGCAGGTCGAATCTAAGCGTATCCATGCGTCTCTCTGACCCCGTAGTTGAGGAGGTACTGAAAGTGCTGCCTCCCCTCTCGCCGCCATGTTGGATCCTCCTCAGCAGAGATTTTTAGAATTTTTTTTGAAAAACAATGTCTCAGGAACCTGCTAGATGATATTAAAAGGTCTAATATTTGTAATTAGAGAAAGAACAAATGAGGATATCATACACAAAAACGAACTCAAAAACAACCAAAAAGGGACGGGGGGAATCAAAGGAAAATGTAAGAACTAAAACTACTACTTAAAGTCGTAGAAAAAAAAAACTGTAGCTTATTGTTAAATAAAGATTCTTAAATAGTAAAAAAAAAAAAGTGCAAATTTTAAAAGATCAATAAAATATACGCAATCAAGATTAAGAACTTTTGCTCTTCAAAAGACATTATTAACAGAAACAAAAGGCAGGCAGCTATACACTGGGAGAAAACTTAGGCAAAACATGCATTTAAGTATGAATATACCACAGAGAATCTTGCAAATATATAATTATAATGAACTAAATGAAATAATAATAATACAAGAGATATCAGTGGAGTAGAGCAAATGGATCAGGTACAGAGAAGAGGGGAGGAAAAGGAAGGTACTGGGGAATAAAATTGATCACATTATGCTATGTGTGTGTATAAACACAGCATAATGAATCCCACTATTATGTATCATTATAATGCACCAATTAAAAACATGCATTTGAGAAAGAATTTTCATCCAAACTATATAAAAAACGCTTACAACTCTATAGTGAGAAAAACGAACAACCCAATTTAAAAATATGCAAAGAATCTGAACAGATACTTCACAAAAGAAAACACATGCATGGTCATGAAAAAAAAATCACTAGACATCATGTAAGTGAAAATTTGCAATCACATATACCTAGGAGAATAGCTAACTTAGAAAAACTGACAATACCAAAAGCTAGCAGAGATATGGAGCAACTAGAAATCTTATAAATTGCTGATGGGAATGCAAGGTGGCACACCACTTAGGAAGCAAGATGGCAGTACCTTATACAATCAAACATGTGTGACCTAATGACTCCAGTCCTAGGTATTGACCCAAGACATAGAAAAAGTGTCCACACAAGTGTGTATGTGAACTGCTCTTAATATCAAAATATTACTCACATAATAGCCATAAACTAGAAACAACCTAAATGTCTCAATTGCTAAATAGATTTTTTAATGTGGTATAACCATACCATGGAATATAAATAGGCAAAAAAAATAAAAGAAATGGCTGGACACAGTGGCGCATGCCTATCATCCTAACTGCTCAGGATGCTGAGGCAGGAGGATCATGAGTTCAAAGCCAGCCTCAACAGAAAGCAACATGCTAAGCAACTCACTGAGATTCTGTCTCTAAATAAAATACAAAATTGGGCTGAGGATGTATCTCATTGTCAAGTGCCCCTGAGTTTGATCCCCAGTACCAAATAAATAAATAAATAAATAAATAAAATGGGTGAACCTAAATATTACACTAAGCAAAAGAAATCAAACACAAAATCTACTTACTACATGATTCATTTAAACAAATTTCAAGAAAATGCAAAATTCTAGTGATAGCATGCCAGTGGTTGCTTGGAACTATGAAAATAAGACAGCTATTCTCTCTTGATCGTGGTGGTTATTGCATGGTTGCAAACGATCACCAAAATCAGCAACCACATACTTAAAATTTGTGAGTTCCTTAATGTACAGATAATGTCATAATTTAAAAAAGGATTATTTTAAAGGAGTATTCTGCACACTGAATTTGAGCAGCTGAGTATATCAATTCAGATGATTTAAGTGAACTCAAAGAGATTTGGCAATAAAAGTCAGCCTCCCAAAGAAAATGACAGATCTGTTATTAAAAGTATTAGAAAACAGTATATCTGCCCACTGGCATGGCAGTTAAATCAAGAGTTTAGTGCTCACTGGGTGACTCTGAGGAAGAAAAATGGATTGGAATCAAGAAAAAGAAAATAAAAAATATCTTATTTTCCCTTTAGGTCAAACAGTGACTTGCTAAGAAATAGCATTAGAAAATCCTAGAAAAAAAAATCTGGCGTCAACTTAAGAGGATTTATTCTTCACAGCTAGTGACATTGCATGACAGAATTGGAAAATGAATAAAGGCAATATTTCCCAGTGACTTTAAAGAGAAAAAGCTGCCAAAATTGAGATTAAAAATTCTTTTGGAAATTGATAACTCAGTGATATAAGATTTTTCAACTTAACTTATATAAAAGAGCTAAAAAAAACTAAATAATTTTACCCAAAAAAAAATTTTTTTAAATTTGTTTTTAAAATTAAAAAAAAAAAAAACTGCATATTTTCCATTTTTAGAATAAACTGTTTCAGGACAATCTTATATTTATAAAAATTACTGCAAGCTATTACTAATATTTCCAACATACCTCACACTGAATTTCCCCTATTATTCACATTTTATATTAGTGTGGTACTTTCTCCATAATTAATGAGCAATATTAAATATATGTTATCTAATGTCCTTCCCTTATTCAGGCGTTCTTTGTTTTGATCTAATGCCTTTCTGTTTCAGAATCCTATGTAGGAAACATTACATTCAGTCACCCGCTCTCCGTAGGCATCCCTTGATTGTGAGTTTCTCAGACTTATCTTTCTTTGATGACCTTAAAGAGTCCTAATTAAATATTTATACAATTTTCCTCAGTTGAGCTTTGTTTAATGCTTTTTCTCGTATTTAGAACTGGACTGGATGTTTTAAATATCTTTAGCTTCATTCTTTAGCTCTTAAAACCATCATAATATTATCAATATAATAACTGGAATTATAGCCAAACAATTTCTCATTCTGGTTAAAAATCAAAACTCATGAAAGTGCTCCTGCTGTAGTCAATGTAAGTTAATTTTTCAAAGTGTACTACCCATTACACTAGAGCTCTAAAATGAAGCTATTTTTAATATACTCTCTTGCATAAAAACCACATCAATAATATTAATTCAATAAGCCTCAAATGAGACAGTCATGAATCCATGGCCATGTGGTTATAATTTCTAAACTTGCAGGGAGTTGTTTTTACTGTTTAACTTCATTCTTTCTAAGGAATTATATATTATGATATATTCTCTTCAAAATCACTAGCGTGTTGAAAAAAATAAAAGCAAGAAACAAAAAAAAAGTATTTTCCAAGTGTTTTTAAGAAATAAAGACAGCCTTGAAATATAAAGGAAAATATGAGCCTCTTTGTTTTCGATAACTTGATATTATAATTAACTCTTATTATTAAATTGTTTAAATTTAATAAAGGAATGTGAAAGTAAGCAGTTTAGCATGTCAAGGGAGAGAAACAAACCCCTTTAATGAGGACACTAAATCAGCAGCAGGTCACTTTTCTCATGATACAATGATGAAAAAATTTCACAGGAATTTTCATATCAATCAAGGTCTGGATTCTATCCAGACTGCAATAAAATGTTTTAACATGTATACACCGAGGTATTATTTGTCTGTAATCCTAAAGATGAGGTCAATGAGGAAGAATACCCAACAGGAAGTTAGATGTGTTCCCAAGGGGAAATGCTGCCTAAAAAGAACCTGGTGAAGGTGAACCAGTCCTAGTCTGATGGGGGTGGCTGTGGGAATAAACAGCTAGGTAGGAGAGCAAGTCGGGAACAGGAAGAAGTATTTAATTAGCTGCAAAAATAAAATAAATTATATTCCTACTAAGACACTGTAGAACCTAATTCAAAAAGGACAACATAACAAAAAAACCTACTAAAGAGACCACATCCCAGAATACACGTCAGTCACACCGTTAAAGTTTAAGTGGTTTCTGGGCACTAATGACATCCAGAGCCTGAAAGAATGCTTGGCCTTATGTGGGTGTCCAGTAAGCATTTAACAGAAAGATGAAGGGACTGAGCCATAACTCAGCAGTCAAGTGCTTACCTAGCATGCCCAAGGTCCTGGGTTTGATCCCCAGCATTGCAAATAATTAATTAATTAAAGAAAAATGAGTAGATGTCTTCACAGGAAGGCCATAGGTGACCAACCCACAATTTCTTAGCAAATGCTTAGAAGCCACTCAGGCAGCCCTACCAAAGTTTTGTTAACAAAAATCAAAACCAACTTTTTCTTTTTTTTTTTTTTTTTCCTAGTTCTGAGGATTGAACCCAGGGCCTCACACTTGCTGGGTAAGCACCATAAGTAGTATGAGCTATAGCTGTCCCTCTTGGATTCTCAAGTGTACCATAAGACCACTTCTTAAACTTAGCAGGCACACATTTCTAAGCATGTGATGCCACTTCTCAGTGTTTACTCTGAAATCTGTGGAAGAAGCAGTGTAAGGACTGAGATCAGAAATGAGAATGTCGCCTTCTATGTGGCGTCTCTCCTGATTTTCCTGTTTGTATCCCAGTCTATTCATGTCTCAAAGCAAACAAAAGCAAAGCTAGCATTCACAACAATGCTTCACTCTTATGGGCTTCTTTATGTGCCTTACATTTCTAAGAGATTGGAAAGAGATCATCAAATCATAGAAGATCAAATAAGAAAGGGTCACAAGCCAGGCACAGTGGTGCACACCTGTAATCCCAGCTGCTCAGGAGGCTGAGGCAGGAGGATCTCGAATTCAAAGCCAGCCTCAGCAAAAGCAAGGCACTAAGCAACTCAGTGAAATCCTGTCTTTAAATAAAATACAGAGTTGGGCTGAAGATGTGGCTCAGTGGTCAAATTTCCTGAGTGAATCAACATCAACCTGAGAGAAGCTACATACCTGTTGAGAGCTGATATTTATGGGTTGTTTTAAAACAATCCATGTGACACTCTCAAGAAGAGGTGGAACAGTCAGAGAACCAGGATATGTCCAGTAGTCCCAGGAGGATGGAAGCAGAGATAATGGGTCAAAATTTGTGAATCGAGTTTGTTTGCCCTGGACAAACAGAGAATTCCCACAAATTACCATGGAAGAGCTTTACACACACACACACACACACACACACACACACATCCAATTAAATACTATGGAGTTATTCAGAATCTACCTTAAGTATCTTAAAAAAAAAACTGCTTCATCTTAAATAACATATCATATAGATTTATTTCAGAAGCACAAGATTTGTTTTTATGTAAGTGGTCTTTAAAATATTTCACAAATCAAGACGTATTTTGTAAAACTATAATACCAGAAAGTAAATTTGTATAAAAAGATTTATTAGTGATTATCTTAGATAATGTAAGACCCTTGGTTATTTTCAAAAGATAAGTGATACTAAGTTACTTCTGCTTGCTTAGTTAAGAATGTTGCAAACTTGCTTCAAAACAGGCAGCATATACTCTGTCCAATGTTTAAGTCTTTGAAGAAAGATGAGAGAATTAAAGACAGAAGGAGAAAGACGTCAGTCATAACTACCGAGTAATTCGTTTCACCTTTTCTTTAATGGAATCCAAAATGTCAGTAATCTTTTGCAGTTGGGAATTGTGTTCACCAATCTGAAAATACGAATTTTAAAAGAAATGGTTACAGTAGCAAATAAAGTCTGATCTTTCCATTTCAATCAACTGTTTTTAAATTAATTTCTGAAAATCTACACCAGCACAGAAGATACAGTGATTGTTCTAGAATAAAGGTTCTCTTCTGATAGCCTTATCATGCCAGAAGAATCTGAATGATAATATTGTATTACAGGGTTCCTATACTGAACTTTTCACTTTGGTCTCAAAACTGGTATCAACACTCCTCTTCCCCCACCCCCCACTTCCCCTAATGAATGTTTTTCACATAGGTTAACTTAAGAGAAACCGTGCTTAGGAAAAACTCTTAAAACACCTGCACTATTAATCCAGATGGTGATATTCAGACCTTCAATCCAAACTGACTATGGTATCAAAGTATTAGACAAAAAACATCTCTCACATCTAGCCTAAAAACGACTTGAGGTCCCAAATCAAGGTCCTAAAAATGACTTGAGGTCCTCAGAAGCAAAGGCATCATAAATACATAAATACAAACATTTTCATTATTATGGGTGTTCTGACTCTACCCAAAGGTTTTAAACCCTTCAGGATTAAACTGCGTTCTTTTCCCCACCTGGATCCTGCTGCCACTACTCATTCTTGGTGGCCAAAAAGAAGAACCTACCACTATCCGTGGCACTTCCCACCTCTGCCTCATGTCCAGCCCCCAATCCCAGTTTCATGAGTTACAACATCACTCAGAGAATGTGGCAAAACAGCTCAATCTATAAGACAGTGATAAGAGGCCCACGCCACCCCAGGTATGAGGATAACAGTTCTCACCTGTCCCTATGGGAAGGTTAGACAAAGGGAAATACAACAAAACATCTTTAAAAGTTGTTCAGTTGGTTGAAGACAACATGTCATTGTGTCAAAAAAAGTGCTTCAAAAATTATGGGCTTGAACTTTTTTTCTGTCCTATATCTCTAAATACTGAAATCAGGAAGCAGGAAGATCCTAGAACAAAGGTCTTCTTTGAAGGGTCTCAGTTGTTATTTCTGCTGCTATTCTTCTTCTTCTTAACACTGCTGTTGCTACTCACATGAAAATTATAAATGGACAATCAGAAGAATCACAAGACGATGCTCCTACATGAATATTTAATTTCTTAGCATTCACTTCCAAAGGAAAATACTAGACCTAGAACAGGTCTACTGTGAAAAAACAGCCGAATGTACACTCCATGACTGAAGCTCTTTATCTAACATAGCTTCTTTTTTAAAATGAAATCAGTGGATTCTCACCTGTAAAAATACTCCCAGGACAGCTAGTCCATCTGGCTCATGAGCTGCCTCAACAAAGCTGGGGTATTTGTCTGAATTCCAGTGGACAACATGGAGCTGAAAGGGAGAGACACAACACAGGTCAAATGTTTTTTTAAACATCCTGAAAAATGTAAATGCAAATAAACATTGATACACGTGTTCTGGTGCTGTACACTCATAAATATAATATATCCTTCACAAAAAACTTGGACACAATCCTCCTTTTGACTTATTCAAAAACTCAAGGACAGCAATGAAGGATATGATTATTTAACTAGTTTGTAGTATACTCTTTTTGTTTTCTAATACTAGGGATTGAACCCAGGGTCCCACACCTACTAGGCAAGTGCTGTACCACTGAGCTACATCCCCATCCCTTTTTACTTAGAGACAGGGTCCCACTAAGTTGCCCAAACTTGTGACCATCCTGTCTCAGCCTCCTGAGTAGCTATTTGCAATGTAGTTACTATTTACAATGCCCTGAGCATCCTGTCCAATCTCTCTAGCTCTAGCAAATTCCAACCAGTGCCCCTAGTGACTTGAGGCATCTCTGTGTCTTCCACTGATGGGATTGCAATGAAGCTGCCTTAGATCAGATCCCAGCTGACAGCAGGGTCCATCAAGGAAACCTGGACTCCATAACTGGGTGGAGAAGTCAACTTCCTACACAGCAGGTTTTCAGGGACATTCCTGTTACCAAGGACAATGCAGTTGCTCTTGAAAATTACCAGTCAGATGTTTATTACTGTAACTTTACATTTTTGATAGCTTTGTCCTTATGAGAAACTATTTTAAGAAGAATTCACATATTTTTATTATTAGATTGTTTTTAATGGACAAATGATAATTACATATGTATACAGGAAATGATGTTATGTTTCAATGTAGGTATACAATATGCAATAACTAAATCAAACTAATTGACATATTCATTGCCTCACTTTCTTATTTTTATGCATTTATTACTTTATATAAATATGTTCAGATCCTTTGATGAGAGCAAGTTTTAATGGTGAAAAAGAGGCTTTGGGTCTAGGAACCAAAAGTGTTTGAGGATGAAAATGAAAGGCAGCTGGTGTTACTAGGTGGTGGGAGGAAGGGGAAGAAGAGCAGGAAGAGGAGTTCAAGGGACCTGGAAGAAGAGCAGGAAGAGGAGTTCATGGAAGTGAACTTATGCAAAATCCAAAGGAGACCTAAATGTTCTACCAAGGAAGCCAGGAATTACCCCAAACACACAAGCAAGTGGGAGACACTCCAGAATAACAATAAAGTAGAAAATCAATTTTGGAAGAGTCATCAGTCCTGGTTGAGAGAGAGGCAAACTATGAGAGAAACCAAAGGGCAATGTGACACACCCAAAAGATTTAGCAATGGTCATAAATGGTGAAGGCCAAGCCTTGTTGTCCAAGGACCTGATATGAAGGACCGCCTCTAGATAAAAACTCCAGGTGAATCCTTTGGCACATCAGGAAAGAAATGCTTATGCAAGCCTTCATGCCCAAAACACCCTGTCAGCTGGTGTTAGATAGAAATCTTAATATGTTCCAATGCATATTTTTATCCCTTCCTTCAGTTATATCTCTATATGGTACAGACAACTAATATGAAGGGGTTGCAGGATTAGATAATTATTATCATAACTAGTCAGCTATAAAATCATAAAACAATTCACCATCCACACATAATCAGATACAATTGTGGGATTTCTATTTGGAAAATATAAAGGTGGACGCCTGTGGTGGTATGTTCCAAGTTTCTCTGAGAAAGTTGGGGGAGGACAGAAACTTGAAACAACTGGAGGAGGAAACAAGATCCACGTGGCTCATATGAGAGAAAGACATTCCACTCTCCGGGAGGGGCTGATAAGGATGCTGGAGTTGTTTAAAATGGCTCCATGCCAATACATCTGCTCACTTAGTAGGAAATGACACCCAAGGGTCACAACTACATCTGAATAGAAAATGAGTGTATAGATTGAGATATATGATGTCCTGTAGGTAGTCATCCTTCTGCTAACTAAGTAACAACAACTATATGTAAAAAGGTGGGCAACTAGTGCAAGAAAATATTTTTTTAAATAAATAAAACAAGTCCTCCTCTCACCCACACACTTGCTTAACTGGCAGCAATACCTTCAAAGAGAAACTGACGTCACTTGTATCAACATTTTTATTTGAACGAACCCTCAAGCAATCAAATAGCAAACTCACAATTCCTGACTAACAATAACAGCAGCAGTGATTTGAGCTAAATAATAAGAAGGCGTGGTAGCCACTGCAACAATGGGAATAAGATTCTTCCCCACTGAAAAATAATTTCTAAAGGACAATATGATCCAACTTCAGTATTTTAGAACTGCCTATTAGAGATATGTAAAATATCCTGCCAAATATGATTCCAAAAATCTGCCAGGAATGTAGAAATCATAGTTTTACTTTTAACAACATATATATTATGCTTATTATATATTATTTTGTTAGTCAGTTTTCTATCTGACCTGAGATAATCAACTGATAATGAGAAAAGGTTTATTTCAGCTCACAGTTTTGGAGGTTCCAGTCCCTAATGTGTTAGTCCCTTGCTTTTGGGTCTGCAGTGAGGTAGCACACCATGGCGGGAGCATATGTCAGAGCAAAACTGCTCACCTCATCACCAGGAAGCAAAAAAGAGAAAGAGGTGGGGGTCCCACTATCCCCTTCAAGGGCGCACCCCCAGGGACAACTAATGATAGTCATGAAATTAAGTAAAAAGTGCTAGAAAAAAAAAGACAATTAACACCTTAGAATCATTTCTAGAACACAAAGGAATTCTTTTAAACCTAAATCCCAAATGCCACCATCTCCAGCCCTGACCTCTTCGTCAAACTCCAGGCTTGTATCCATGAACAACATGAACATGAGCCTAGAATAACTAACAGGCACCTGAAACTTAACATGTGCAAAATTGAAAGGTCATTCCTCTATGGAAACTGCTCCCACTGGACTTGCCTATCACTGTGAATGGCACAACCATCCTCCAGGTTACTCAAGTCAAAAATCTTAGAATATTTCTAGACACCTTTGTGTCCTTCCTTTTCCTAGGCAAGTCCCATTGACTTTACCACCCACACATTTCATGGATGTCTCAGTTGTCTGCATCTCCACCACCCCACAGCCCAAATTACCATCACCACTCACTTGAACTATGTCCATAATCTTCTAATTTGTCTCCATGTTCCAACACTTGCCCACAACAACCTCTCCACCACATGGCAGTTATATATTATAAATATGAAGCAAAGTTAGGTGTGGTGTTCACACCTGTAATCCCAGCGACATGGGAGACAAAGGTAGGAGGATCACAAGTTCGAGGTCAGCCTGGCAATTTAGAGAGGCTGTCTCAAGAAATAAAAAGGGTTGGGGATGGAGCCTTGTGATAAAGCCTTCTAGGTTCTTTCCATGGTACTGAAATAAATAAAGAGCAGAACATGCCACTCTCCCGCTCAAAACCTTCCACTGTCTTCTTCCGGCTACATTAACTCCACACTGCTCACCATGCTCAACACCAACAGATGAACATGGCCTGTACCTATGTCTCTGGTACACAGCCCATATCTTCATCTAATTCCAATCCTATAGGTCAGTGTCTTTCTCTTCTTCAACATGCCAACATCGTTCCTGCCTTAGACCCCTTGCACTGCTGTTCTCATTTCCTCTCTCCAGATTTTCCCATGATTTTCTTGTCACTCAGTCCCGATTCACGTGTCACCTCAAAGAGGCCCTTCCTAACCCTTCAGTTACTCTACCAGATCACCTGATAACACTGACAAAGAATTTACCACCTATCAGTTTTTTTTTTTTCCAAATTTGTTAACTTGTTTATTGCCTACTTCTGCCATCCACCAAACCTGAGGTCTTACCCAAACTTCTTTCTCTCAGCAAATTCTTACCTCAAATGAAGACATGGACTTCTCCTCTTGCTCACCCAGAAACCCAATCAAATCAACAAATCCCACTAGAGTTGCTGTTCCAGCTAGGCAGCTCTCCACCTACACTATCTTCTGTTACCTGAAACTTCCCAAAAGCCTCCTCAGGGCTTCCTTTAGCCACTCCTGTTCAACCCAAGAGACAACTGTCACTTTAAATGACATTTCTGAAATGCAAAGACGATCACATTCCAATTCAAAGCCATCCAGAGGCTTCCTGATGCACCTAGAATAAAGTTCATAATCCTCACCAGGACTCAGTAAGCTCAGGCCCTTCCCAGTCTCTCCAGTTATGCTTCTGACATCTCTCCCCTTCATTCTCCAAGCTCTGGCCACACAGGCCATTCTGGTTTTCAAAAGTGTGAAGCTCTTCCCACCTCTGGTTCTCACACATGATTCCCTTGAGGACCACTGCTGTCTCTCCCTTTGCCTGGTTCACTCCTTCACATGCTGCAGGTTTCAGGGTTAAAGGCCTCTTCCACAGGGAAGGGTTCTCTGACCCACAGTCTGGGTTAGGCTGCATGGTAATGAATTTGTGGCACCCCTTCCTCTTGCAAGCCCTCCCCTCAGACAAGCACAAATAAACTGTGCAAGAGGACATGGCTGGCTCTCGATGAATTCTTACGTAGTGAATGAAGGACTGAATATATGAACCTGTGAAGTAGGAAACAGCCTTAAGTATGGATTAAAGAACAGCATGAAATTCCAGTCAAAGTTTTATCTATAAAGATGGCCCCTGATCTATAGGCGAGGACTCTGAGCATGTGACCAATTTCAGGTCAGGAAGCCCTTTTCAGATAACGACTTGCCAACTGGCAGTAAATCTCTCTGAGAATCCACATGGAAGTTTGTGAAAGTACAAGATATGACCATAAAGGTGACCGATCTTACTGAGTTGCTAGGGAAAGTTAAGAGACCAGTGATCCAAAGCAGCCACCTCTTCATCTCCACAGAGATTTTAAGATTTAAAACAACCATTAAATTTAGAACACAAAACTTCAGAAAGGAAACATGAAAACTCTTCAGTAAATGATATAAATGGAGACACCACAGATGCAGGAGTCATCCTTTCTACCTTCTCATCGTCTTTTGTTCACCATCATAGAATACTCTGCACACACATCTGTAGCCAGAGCAAGTCCCATACCCTAAGGCACTTCACCCCAGATAAAAGTGATTTAGTTGGCAAAACAGACATTTTTGGATGATAGCCTCCAAGGACAGCTGTACATGTTAATAGAAAAATAAAACTAGAAAGAAGTTCAGTTTGCTGGATTTTTCCATACAGCAGGGCTATAGAGGGGCATCTAAACTCTGTAGTTCAGAAACCATGAGAAAATGAAGAAAATTTGTATTCATCTGGTAACCCTGCCTAGAAGACGCAAAAACCAAATTAGTTTCAGTTGAGTGGTTTTGGTTGAGTCATGTAGTAATTCACTTCATCTCATGGGAAAGTTAGTATTAGCAACATTTAATCATTAAAACTTGAGGCATATTGTGCTTTGTCCTTTAGCCAGAGGATTAGAAAAAGTGAAGTATCATTAATGACTACTAATATAACAAAACAGAAGTAACGTTTCAGTGAAAAAGAATCACAGTAATGAATTCTTTATTTTGGTGTTATGCTTTACCAGTGACCTGAATAATTAACAGATTCCATTTTACATCTATAAATGTGGAGGTGACGTAGAGTTTAGGAAAGTTTATGTCTTTATGATTTTTTTTCCAAAGTGAAACTCTGTCATTTATTAACCTGATTAATAAGGGCTTTGCGTAGTCATGTATATTTGTGCCTGGATCAAATATGTATACAGTTGGACCTAACACAAATGTTTCTTTTTCTCTCTTCTCATTGACCTTTCAGAAGATGCAAGAGAAAAAATAGATTTGAATTTGTTATCAGACAGGCCTGGGTTTAAACCCACTCAATGTTTACAAGTCTCCAGTTTATTCATTTCTAAAACAGAAGTATATAACTTTAAACTCTCATGGTTAGTTTAAGGGTCAGACAGGCCACATTGGAAGCTCTCATGTCAATAAACTCTCCTAATGAGTGAACAAGTCGTTTCAGACACTGAGATACCTAATTGGCTCAGGATCTACGTGAAGTCAAAGAATTGGCCCTCATGACCCTTAAATCGCATCACTTAGAAAAACCCTTAATGACCCAGATGTGTCCAATGGCTTACCTCTGCAGCATACTTCACCCCATCTACCATGTGCTCAGAGCCATGATCATCAGCAGACCCCCAGTGAAGGTGGAACTGTCGCAACCTGTAGCTTCCGGTGAGAGGACCCCCACGCAGGACTAAAAACCAACACATTTCAAGTGGTTAGCAAGGAAACGATTTTATGCATACTGACATGCCCCACATCTCCCTGAATTACTCAACATGTTCAAGTCATCTAAGGAATATTTTTACAAATGTGTCATTATGTTTACTGACAGGAATACAATTTTAGGTTTATGAGGAGTCAGAATACAGTGCAGATCATTAAGGAACACCGGGGAAATCACAACAGACAGATTGGTTGGAAAGTAAAAAAGATTCAGAATTCTGAAAGACAAAATATCACTTAAGGAAAGGCAACCCAGCCTCTTTGAATAAGGCAAGACATGCAGAAAGGTCTAGTTGAAGCTTGGTAAAGCAGGGCATTTGTATGGCTAGGACACAGGCGTCTGCAAGTAGAAGATGAGGGCTCACACTCCCTATCACTGTGTGATCTTGGACAAACTCTAACTTCCAAGCTTCAGCTTCCACATCTAAAAACTGGAAATAGGGCTGGGAATGTGGCTCAAGCGGTAGCGCGCTTGCCTGGCATGCAAGGGGTGCTGGGTTCGATCCTCAGCACCACATACAAATAAAGATGTTGTGTCCACCAAAAACTAAAAAATATATATTAAAAAATTCTCTCTCTCTCTCTCTCTCTCTTAAAAAAAAAATAAAATAAAAACTGGAAATAGTAATGGGCTTCCTCTAATGTTGCCACAAAAATAAAGAACTGAATCAAGGCACTTATCACTGCCTTTCATACTGAGAGGAAAGGAAGCACTAGATGCGGAATATACCACAGCATCACTAAACTCTAAACTTCCATCAACATCCAACAAAATTAAGTGTTAGATGGTGAGGTACAAACTTAACAACAGTTTGATTTAAATTACCCTCCTCTTCAGAGATGCTATACACATACACACACACACACACATACACACCCATATACACACATATATGTATATATGGCATTTGAGAGCATGTATATATATGTATATTCTCAAAATTTGTTAAGAATGATCCACCTCGGGCTGGGGATGTGGCTCAAGCGGTAGTGTGCTCGCCTGGCATGCGTGCGGCCTGGGTTCAATCCTCAGCACCACATACAAACAAAGATGTTGTGTCCGCCGAAAAACTAAAAATAAATATTGAAAAACATTCTCTCTCTCTCTCTCTCTCTCTCTTTAAAAAAAAAAAAAAAAGAATGATCCACCTTATATAAGAAGTATTTGGATCCAGGTTTTTTACAATACATAAAAATGGCTACTTTAAAAACACTCTGAAAGATACAAAAAAAAGAGAGAGAGAGAGAGATTAGACTCTGGGATCACTTCCCTATGACTCTTTTAAAAACAGAATAATTTCACTGCTTCTTCTCCCACTGGGCAGTGTTTAGGAGGGCATTGTCTGGGTCCCTGCTGTGCCTATCACCTGGCATAGTAACTATTACAGAGGAGAGGCACAATGAAGAGTAGATAAATAAATGAATAAAATATTTGATTTTTCTTTAAGCAGTTTCAACATGATTTGCAAAGTCAATGTAAAAGCTTGTTTCCCTGAGTGATACCATAGTCTGCATCGATTGAGGATGAAATGACATTCCAAAGGAAAAGAAATCAACAGCTCTATTGTTCTTTTTTTCCTTGTTGTTGCATAATAAAACCTGAGCTGAATGAAAAAGTCATTCCTTCATAGATAAAAGGCAGATTAGAGAGTTTGAATAATCAATGTGGAATTGACTTTGGGATAAGATGCAAGCAAGCTGGCTCTGAAGAAAGAAAGTGATACAAAAAACACACACTGGTCCGGAGACATCCAAGAATAATGGCTGATCTAGGGAAAGCCTGCTCTGAGTCCAGGGTTTAAAATCAGATTAACACAGCTCTGCCCAATTAAACAACAAAGATTGCCTTACACACTACATATTTAAACTTCCCATTTGAGTGTTTCAAATATAATGTCCAACCTGGAATTATGATTAGCAAATGCCTAATGGTGGAGAAGACCAGTCTCTTGGAGCAGAGGTCTTCCAAAGAAATGCAGGGCAGGAAAAAGAGAGTGGAAATATCAAATATAAATATCATTTAACACCAACTTTGACATAACAAAACAGCTAAATTATGGTACAAAATTAATAATGGCAAAAAAAAGTTCTTTTAATGAGAATGAGCTCATGTTTCCAAGTGTCAAATTATTCATCCTACTTTCCAGCCTAGATAAGCAAGTGAATATTCTTGTTTCTATTTTATGCTTATAAATATCATTTCTCCAAATGGCATGTGCAGTTCATTTACTCTTTCATTTAAAATTTTTAAAAAAAAAAATCTATTCCAGATGATACACTCATATAAGGGGTCTACAGAAATTAAGACACCAGAGCTAAATGTCATAAATAATCCATTCATGGCTACTACCCATGAGGAGTCTTTGGCTCAGGGGAAAGACAGACACCAACCTGGCATTTATGACATGGTGTGGAAAATTCTGTGACTGGGACAGCCCAGGATGCCATGGGAACCCTAGCAGAGGTGACAGGGCCAGTCAGGTAAGATTCCCAAAGAGGTGAGATACTGAGTCCAGAAAGACCAGTAGATGGAACAAGAACAGTCCTGTCTTTCCTCATGAGATTATCATTTCCTCATCAGACTACTATTTCCAGTAGGAATTCTCCCTAAAGAATTTCAAATCCACCTGTCCTCCTTTTAAAGATCTATTAAAATTTCAAAGGGTGGTTGCCTGTAGGTTAACCATGAGTGTGCATCTGCCCAGCCAAGCAAGCCCTCCAAGGACTATGGGGAAGACTTCATGACTAGTTTGTTGACTAGTAGAATTCAGAGTAATATTCTTTTCCTCTTCATTTAGTCAATAAATTAACAAATGACTAAAGTTCTATTTGATGGGTCCACTATTTATTCACATTATGACAGATGTTATCCCATGAATGAATCAAACAAGACTTTTATTCCAAGTCCTAGCAAAATACTAGTAAGAATAGATGTTTCATATATTCCTTTTTTAATATTTATTTATGAATAAATGATGGGGATTGAACCTAGAGGTGCTTTACCATTGAGCCACATCCCCAGAACTTTTTATTTTCTATTTCGAGACAAGTTTTCACTAAGTTTCTTAGGGCCCCACTATGTTGCTGAGGCTGGCCTCGAACTTGTGATCCTCCTGCCTCAGCCTTCTGAGTTTCTGGGATTTCAGGCATGCACCACCATACCCAGCAAATATTCCTTTCTTTTTTATCTTTTTTTTAATATTTATTTTTAGTTGTGGTTGGACACAATACCTTTATTTTATTTATTTATTTTTATGTGATGTTGAGGATCGAACTCAGGACCTCTCACGTGCTAAGTGAGAGCTCTATTACTAAGGCACAATCCCAGCCTCCTTTTTTTAAAACATTAAACTTGTATTTTTCTTTCCTATTCTATGTTCATTGGTAGGAAAATGGTGTATCAATTATGATACAAGAACAGCTGGTACAATTCATTGATGGATTTCTTTGATTCTAAATATATATATATAGATTTGGAAGCTGGGCACAGTGGCACATGCCTATAATTCCAGCAGCTCAGGAGGCTGAGGCAGGAGAATCTCGAGTTCAAAGCCAGCCTCAGAAACTTAGCAAGGCCCTAAGCAAATCAGTGAGACCCTATCTCTAAATAAAATATAAAAAAGGGTTGGTGATGTGGCTCAGTGGTTAAGCACCCCTGGGTTCAATCCCTGGTACCATATTCATTCATTCATATCATATATATATGAATGATTTGGCAAGATGCCCATACCTTTTTTTTTCAAATAGGGAAACATGTTCCAAGCAATAAAACAATAGTCCAAGTTTATTGTTAAAAAGAAAAGGTAAAAAATATGCACATCTATATGCACAGCTACATAGTTAAAAAATACAGAAGAATCAGTAGTTGTTAAATTCAGACAGTTTTCATCATAAAATTCTGTATTATTTCTATTTGTTATTATTTGTTTACTACGAGTATAGATTACTTTTATAATTTTAATGAGAGATTATGATACTGTAGAAATGTTTTTTCTATTAAAACAAATTAAAAATTATTTATGAGACGGGTGCAGTGGCTCACACCTGTAATGCCAATGGCTCATACCTGTAATGCCAGTGGCTCGGGAGACTGAGACAGAAAGATCACGAATTCAAAGTCAGCCTCGGCAACAACAGTGAGGTGCTAAGCAATGTAGCAAGACCCTGTCTCTAAATAAAATACAAAATAGGGCTGGGGATGTGGCTCAATGGTTGAGTGTCCCTGAGTTCAATCCCCAGTAGCCACCCCCAACAAAAAAGAAAGAAAAGAAAAATTATTATGAAATGCTATTAAACTTCTATATTTTCATAGTGATAAATGCTAAATGAAGTCATAGTAAGATACAGTCAACTTAAAATTACATTCACCATAATTTTTTCTGAACATTCTTTATGTCATTTTAAAGTAACATTATCATAAGGTCCATATACATAACAGGACATCTCAATTCACATGAAGACACAAGATATGCTTCGATCTGGCAAATTCCAGGTCTAACATAAATAAAATATGAAAGAGAAGAAAGTAAAGTCCAATTGTTCAAATTTCTCGTTTCCCACCAAAAAGAAAAAGGAAAAAAGCCAACCTGATTTGTCTTCTGTGTCATCAAAGTCAACGCTGAAGGAGTGGCCACTATTACTGATGATTTTAGCTGAGCTGGGATCATACTTGATACTAAGAGGTCGGAGTGAAGAGTCATATTTTACTTCTTTGGTTTTAATCTCAATTGGAGATTGCTGATCACCATCAGCAATGGGGAAAAATTCATTCCAGTGAATAGGACCTTAAATATAAAAATCCAAAAGAAAAGGACTAAGTTCTTTGATTCAATAAACATTTGTTAAGTGCAATGCAGTATGTCTGAGATTGAACAATTAATAATATCCTCATTCTCAGGAATTTAGCATCTAATTTTTAAAACAAGATTATTTTTTAATGGGTTTGGAAAACACCTGGTTTGCCTAAAGTCCTTTCCAGAATCAATTACCCTTTGTACATAAAAGAACATGTAAATTTTTTTAAAGTACTTTCCAAAGGTTCTCATAAATCAAACTAAAAACAACAGTACAATTAACCACTGAAAACAAAGAAATTCAGTCTTAGATTCAAGAATGTGCTCTGGTTGCTCCAGAGGTCAACAAGTTTACAGAGTAGAAAGAGTCAAAGTTGCTGAGAAATCTAAGCAAAAAAAGGAAAGGGTGTCATCCTCAAGAATTTTCTTCATTTTCTTCTTTTTTCTACCACTTGCTGGTATATTTTAGTATCATCCAGGTCTCAGCTTAACTAGCTGTAATATGCAACAAGCAGACTAAGAACCTACATAATCTTTCATATACAATAATCCCAATAAAATGGCTGTACCCATGTCAGGAAATACAGTATTGTTGATTATCTGCAATAGTCAGGTCACAGTTTATTTCTCTTTTTCACACTTCAGAAGGTCCCTCAGGGGTTTCTTTGCCAATGCTACATTTTAATTCCAACACAAGGGACAACTGTCATCCTGATCCTCTATTGAAAAAGTCAAAATTGCATCAAGTTTACAAATCAAATATTCATAGGTACATTGAAGTAAGTCGATAAACCAGCTGTTCCCTTATCTATCCTCTTCATTTCTCTGGGAGATTCCAATCAAGTTCTGACCCTCAAAATCAACATCCAAGTTGCAGCTCACATAAGCTCTAAGTCATTCTACAGATGTGAGTCACTGTACAGGTCACAGGCTCTTATTTTCTCCTCTCTACTATGAATGCAATTTACTCACCAGGTAAATAGGGCATAGGGCTACTGACTAAGCTTTTCCCTACTTTGCTAACCACTTTTTCTCTAGAAATCAAGTACTGATTGAAACAAAATAGCATGACAGTTATTAGATATTCGTTACAAAAATTATCTTTAAATGATAAAACTTAAGAGTGAGATTTAAAGGAATGCAATATATCATAATCATCAACAGTTTGAACCAGTAAAACTAATGCTGCTTTTTACTTTTTATTATTGCGAAGGAGAAAGTATATATTATTTCTTTCACATATACTTCAGGTACAAAAATGTCATAGCATAAATACATACCTAAACATAACTAAACACTGAAGAGCTGCCTGACACTTGGGACTTCAAAGCAACTTGAGCATTTGAGAGTCCTTAGATAATATTACAGAAAAGGCATCTATTTCCTTATTTATTAAACACTTCTATTTACTTTTCTGAGTACTCTTTCTGTACACAATATCATCCTCTTTTTTAATGCAGACGGAGCTTTCTATTATCACTATCAGTAAGGTTGAATTAACCCAATGAGAATCAGATCGCAAACATGCAATGCAAGTGTCACAACACGCTGTTGACTCTTTTTACAATCAGCAAGGAGCTTCTCTCTCAATTCCTTTCCTCTCCTATTTCTAATCCTTTATAACTAAAGCCATTTTTAGAAGAGTCAAGCCAAAATAAAATAAAACTATGGTGTCAAATATCCAATATTCGCTGGGCACGGTGGAGCGTGCCTGTAATCCCAGCAGCTCAGGAGGCTGAGGCAAGAGAATCACAAGTTTGAGGCCAGCCTCAGCACCTTAGCGATGCCCTAAGCAACTTAGCAAGACCCTGACTCAAAATAAAAAATAAAAAGTGCTGAGGAGGGCTGGGGTTGTGGATCAGTGGCAGAGTACCTACCTTGCACATGTGAGGCACTAGATTCGATCCTCAGCACCACATAAATATAAATAAATAAATATATTGTGTCCATCTGCGACGAAAAAAAATATTTAAAAAAAAAGTGCTGAGGATGTGACTTAGTGATTAGGCACCATATCCAGCATAATCTATTAACTAGTATTGTTGGTTCATTTCCCTGACTTAAGACTCCTAATGTCCCATCTTATCAAATCTGCTATTCCCAGTTTAAGTTTCCTTAAGTCTCCTCAAATCACTGGTTTTGCCAATGTCTTAACATAAAAAAAAAAAAAAGCAACAAAATTTGCCTAGTCAGGATTCAAAACATGTCCTGAGGTATTCGGCCAAATTAATCTACTTAAGGGTGTGGTTCTCAGAAAACCACTGCACCTAAAAGACAGGAATGGCCAAAAAAATCCTAGCTAAAATACAAAGTCATTTCATGTTAATGCCTTCACTGAGATGAATTTTCTAAATTTCTGAAAATGAGCTTCATTAGAGACAAAATTTTCTAATCTTAAAGTATAATCAATACCCATTGATTGAAATACCCTTTTTCCAAATCACAATGTGGGCACTTTTGCCACTTACTATTAAGCAATGATAACAATGATTCAAGCAGACAGATGAAAAGAAATTCGTTTTGTGAGGTTTGTTTTTTCAAAACATAAATTAGAAATTAACAAGATGTAAGATTATAATTATGGCCTCAGTCGAAAAGAAATCTGCCTAAATTTTCTTTCATTATTAAAATTCTATATCTGCTTCCATTTTGAGGCTCATATTTCAATATTCATAACCTCAAGCTATGGTTTGAAATGAAACTTTTCTGTTTCTTTGTGAAAGCAAACTTTCTAGAAAAGTTATTCTTCAGTACTGTTCACTAATGTGCATGTTAATCAAAGTTTTATTATTCATAGCCCTCATTTTGACACTTATCTACTGTAAGGTTTTCTTGATGTCATTTTTGCAGTTACTTGGAAAAATCATTGCTTGAAACAATCAGTTCAGTTTAACATACAAACAAGAACAATGTTTGACTTCTGATAATTTAGGATATGTAAGAAGAAAAGCGGCCAGACCAATGGACCATGCCCGTAACGCCAGCTACTTGGGAGGTTGAGGCAGAAGGAGGATGACAGGTTCAAGGCCAGCCTGGGCAATAGAAGAGGCCAGGTCTCAAGTAAAAAGGGCTGAGGATGAAGCTCAACGGTAGAGGGCGCCGCTGGGTTCAATTGCGAGTACCGCACGCACCAGCACCAAAAGAAAAGTTCATGTCTTATGTCTTATCATTATCGCTCTTATCAATTAATAAATTTTATCACTGTATTATAACTCCAATAATGCTAATCCTCAGTCTCTGCAAGGATGAGTGTGGAAGGAGAGGCAGAAAGAATGGAGAAGAGCCCGAAGTATAACTTCATTTCCCAGAAAGAATTTGAAGACTCATTACAGAATCCAAAAGTAGCAGTCAACCAACTGAAAATTGCTGTGGCAATATTTTATAGTAACAGCCAAGAAGTCAACTTAATCTTCAGTGTCAACATGCAAGTTATTAAAATTTCTTGAGGAGCTTTTCAAAGATTTTCCATGATTTGTTTCTACTAAGTGAACAGCTTAAAGACCGAAAGCGAACTTGTCCTCATTTCACTCTAATCTTCTAATCTCCAAGCCTTAATTGATAAGTGGTTATTACTAGGGAAGTTCTCGGCTTTTCAAATCAATGAATATATATATATATATATATATATATATATATATATATATATATATATANCCCCAGCTGAGCCTCGACATGGTCCCTCAGGGTGGCAGGCTGTGGAAGATGTGGCTGGGCAGCAAAAGCAGGGAGGGTTGCTTGCGGGCGCTGGCGCGGGCGCGGACGCGGGCGGGACCCAGCCGAGGGCGGGACCGCGGGAGCAGAGCTCAGCAGTTGCAACCCTCGAACCCCAGGGTCCGGCGCTCCGATTTCGTCCTCCAGGGGGCGGTGGCTCAAGCAGGAAGGCGCCCAGCGCAGGAGCGTGATAGGGAGTTGGCACAGCTTGGCTGCATCCTGGGGCACAGTCCCTGCTGCTCTTACTTTGGGCTCAGGAATGAGAAACTGGGTTAGGCATGGAGAAAGAGAAGTACCCGCCACCCACACACACAACACGCGTTTCCAGAGGGGATTTCCTGCCTTCTGGGAAGTCACCCAGGGGAAAGTTGCCTAAAGGCTATACTGGAAATGAATGACCCAGCCTGCATCTACCCGGCTGCGAGGTGGGCGTCCTAGTGGAAATGTGAACAGATTGGTGGTGATTCCAAATACGCACACAAGAACCATGGCAATAACCACCGCTTTAAAATAGTGTTACTGCTGTTCACCCATGACGAATCCTTGGTTCCCCCAATGCTGAAGTATAACACCAGAGAAGCACCCCGAGGCAAGTTTAGAGTGGAAAGTGGAAGCTTTATTAAAGGACAGCAGAAAAGACTTCTCCCTGAATGAAGGGGACCCAAGAGGTGGAATCCGTGGAAGGGGAAGGTCTTACCTCTTATAGCTAAGGTCTTCTTTCAGCTTTCCCACACTCATGTCTTTTGTTTCCCTTTCTCTTGCAGTGATAGAATGCAGGTGGAAAGGCCAAAAAGGTGGGAGATAGGTGGGCTGAAGGAGTAATCTGGGCAGGAAGGGCCTGGGGTAGCTTTTGATTAGCACTTCCCTGTTTGCTGGGAGCTGCTTCATTAACTTTTCCTTAGGATGGGCTCAGCTCCAGGCCTTAGGGACATTAACATTTCCATTTCCGTAAGTGCTGTTCTGCTTTCCTGGACTCCTTTCTCCATAATGCCTCCATTTTATTTATCTTACTCAATATTAGACCCAATTTACCTAACTACACTAACTACCTATCTGTAAATCTGGCTTCAATAGCTACTACTATTTATTAAGGGATTACCATAGGGCAGGGTCTTAACCACATTTTTTTTTTCATTGAGATCCTTTTCAGCATTCCCTTGAGAAGATATTACACAAGTCCCAAATTAGGAGAAATGAGACTTAAAAATGCTAAGTGACTCGTCCTGGTTCACCTAGCTAATAGGGGCAGGAGCTCCCTCAGGAAGAGGAATAGAGACCCCTGCCCCAGTCTGAGCTGGCTCCATCCCGATGCCTAGGGCTTACTCCTGCACCCTACAGGCCTGTGATTGTAGGAGGAAACCGCTTGTTGACACTCAGTCCCTGAATTCTACTGCCCTTCCTAGGCCACAAGAAGGGAGGTTTCCGACCATCTTTCTCTGGATGCCTGGCAGGCCTGCTGCCCTAGACAGAAGGCAGAACTAGCTGTGGATGTGGTGGGTGTTTTGAGTTGGCTCCCGGCAAAATATAGTGGTCAACTGTGTGACTTGCCAGGATTGTAATTACTGTTTTATTTGACTGAAGTTGAATTGAGGTCAATTTGAAATTTTCAATTGAACTGTGCAGTGTTATCTGTGGTCAGCTAATGTGAAGAGTTTCTTAATGGGCACAAGCCTTCCATTAAAAAAAAAAAAAGTGACTGTTTTAAGTATCACCTCTTTATTTTATTTATTTACTTTTCTTTAATTTTTCCCCCTTGCTATCCATACAGCTTCTACATGGAGTAGGAATCCAATCTCCTGCTAATGGCTGCATTGTTTAGGCACCACTAAATTAAAATCCACTTAAACTATCCCTCTTTAGACCTGTTTTAAATATCCCTTACTGCAGCCTCTGTTTGTATAGTATTAAGTAAGGCTAGACTGCAATCAAAGAAAAACACTTTAATACAACATAAGAACAATAAACTTTAACCTTCTTTTAAAACTAGGGGAAGGCTCTTGCTTTTTTTAACATATTATCTGGTACAGTTGGATTCATTTATGCCATGAATGTAGTAGAAGCCAAACTTTTAAGAATGATTCTGATTTATATTTACTTTCATCATCGAATAATATAAACAGATATCCCTCAGTATCTGTAGGGATTGATTCAGGACCCTCTTCTGACCCCCAAATGTGAGGGTGCTCAAACTGCAAAGTAGTTAAATACAACCTATGGGTATCCTCCTATACACTTTTTTGAGGGGAGCGGGTACCAAGAATTGAACCCAAAGGAGCTTTACCACAGAACTACATCCCAGGTCTTTTTTTTTTTTTTTTTGAGACAAGGTCTCCACTGAGTTGCACAGGCTGTAATCCTCTTACCTCAGCCTCCAGAGTCCCTGGGATTTTAGGTGTGCACCACCATGCCTGGCTTTTCCTCCTATATACTTTAAATCACTTCAAGATTACTTACAATATCTAATGCAATGTAAATGCTTTGTAAATAACTTTTATACTATATTGTTTAGGGAATAATGATAGGGGAAAGTCTGGACATGTTCAGTACAGATGCAATTTTTTTCCTAATATTTTTGATTCAAGGTTGGTTGACTCCATAGATGCAGAACCCATAGTTATGGAGGGTTGGCATAGATAGATAGATAGATATAGATATAGATATAGATATATAGATATATGCATGTGTGTTATGTGTTTCTTATGTGTGTATTTATTTTATATTTGTGTACATCTTATATGTATTTAAGAATATTGTCTTGAAAATTTAAGCCTTGCTTACTTGGCTAAGTGAGTGCTCTAATTTTGCATCAAACCTATGGATATAGATTTCAAGCAGTGGAGCCACATCTATGCATGGTATGTATGCAGTGAAAGAAGTAATAAGAACCCAAAATTCCATTAACCACTTACTTCCAGTGTCCAACTCTCAGGTCAATTGCTTCATATTTTATAAACCAATCAAATCTCTATAAGAAGCCTAGTAAAGGCTGGAGTTGTAGCTCACTGATAGAACACTTGCCTAGCATATGTGAGGCAATGGGTTTGAACCTCAGCACCACATAAAAAAGTAAATAAATAAAATATAGATATTGTGTTCATCTACAACTAAAAATATTTTTTAAAAGAAGCCTAGTAAATCCATTTCAGTAACTCAAATGATTTAGCTCATCAAGGTGAATAATGTTCTAATATCAGATCCTGATATCCAGTTATGGTTGAATAAATGAATGAATGAACCAAAATTTTTGAAGTTCTGATTGGTGAACTTCAAATGCTTCCCAAATTGTTAGTTTTATTGTCTGGACACATAATTCACTCAGGTTTGAATTAACAGTACAGTCTATTCACTTTTCCAGAACAGCAACTTAAATAATGGAAACAATCAAATTACACTTGTAGGAGACTAGTTAGATAATCTCTAGAGCATCTACATGGTAGGACTATTCTCCAGCTATAAAAAGAATGAGGATCTCCATGAGCAGATATGGAGTGAGTCCTGGCATGTAGTAGGTAGAAGAAAAAAGATTCAAGAGTACAATATACTATATTTGTTTAAATAAAAAAGAGAATCAATAGTTAAATAGTTGCAACTTTTGACAAAAAAAAAATATTTCCAGGTGATAAACCACAAATTATAAAAAATGATTTTTTATAGAGGATGGGTGGTTAGGGGATGGAAAGATTAGGGATAAAAGGGTTGGGGTTGTAGCTCAGTAGTAGAACACTTGCCTAGCATGTGTGAGGCACTGAGACCAATTCTCAGCACCACATATAAATAAATAAAATATAGGTCCATTGACAACTAAAAAAAAATTTTAAAAGAGTAAAACCTCTCAGTTTCAAATAGAAACAAATGAAGTTAATTATATATTGGTTGATACCATGACCATACAGAAAAATAATTAGGTACACTTGGATGTAGTACTCTGGCTGCATATCCTTAATAGAATAGGCAATGTATTAGGAAAAATTGCAACAAAATCTTGAACTTTACTAATAGGCTTGGTTTTGGTAAGAATATTGGTGTTGTGATTCTGAAGCCATTTTTGTCTCTATTGTAAGAAAGAATAAATCAACAAATATATTGAAGATCTTCAGAAACATGATTTTCATCCTGATTTATTTAAAAATATAAAACAGCAGAAGCTAAAAAAGAACATCATGATGTTGGATTTGAATACTCCTCACTGAAAGATACTAAAAGCAATAACACCCAAATGGTAAGGAAGCTCATAAAATATAAATTACAGGTCCTTACTTGGAAGCCTCTTCTAAGGCTGTCTACCCAATTTTAGATTTGTAATTTTGTATTCTTCTTTTTTAAAAATCCCAAAACTGTATTTGCTTCAGCCACCATAAATCTGGTTCTACCCCTTGCTATTAGACACCTAACACTGAGATCTTTGTTTCAAAACACCATTTCCCATTAGAAGGAACCAGAACTCCTGGGAGAAGTGATTGGTTTCAGTTCTAGGGCAGGGAAAGATTAAGATGAGCCTAGGACATACTGTATATGCCAGAGAACTAGAAATTTCTCAAAAACTAATTTAGGTTGTATGATACATACATACACATGTACATTAATGAGCCACCTTGAAGGAGCTCCCACTGCCAAATTTGGGGTAATGGGACCATGAAAAAGAAAAATGATAGTAATAGTTTACAATCCCCCTCCAAATATCCAGGAGTCCACATAATGTTCACAGCAAGAGCTAGAATGTGAGAGAGAACAGAGAGAGAGAAAGTAAGGGAAAGAAAGGAGACACCAAAGATACTCTTTTTTTTGTTTTGTTTTGTTTTTGGGGGGGGGGGATGGGGTACCAGGGATTGAACTCAGGGGCACTTGGCTAATGAGCCACAACCCCAGCCCTACTTTGTGTTTTTATTTACAGACAGAATCTCACTGAGTTGCTTAGCATGCCTCACTTTTGCTGAGGCTGGCTTTGAACTCATAATCTCCTGCCTCCCCACCTCTCAAACTGCTAGGATTACAGACCTGTGCCACTGTGCCCAGCTGAGAAAAACTTTATACCATCTATCAAATACAGATAAAATGATAAAACTTTAAAATAATAATTTCTGCAAGATCAGTATATTTGGTTGAAGCAAAGATCAGTAACGGGTACTAAAACTTCTGGGCAAAAGGTTATTTATTAATAGAATACTCACACTGTCTAGAATGAACCCCAATGGGATCTTAGGTTATGAAGAAAGTTGTAATAGATGTTCTGAATCAGTTGGAGAAATGTAAACAAGACAGCATAATATAATTGATGTGAGTTCTCTTAGGTGTGATAATGGTAGATGAAATGCTTTAGGAGATAGATGCTGAAGCTATGTATCTAGATTTGGGAAACTAACTTTCACTTATCTGAGTCAATAACTAGTGAATCTAGTAAAAATATTTAGTAGGTTTCCATATTATTCTTACAGTTTTTCTATATGTTTAAATTTTGTTTAAAACAAAAGTTTGGGAAGACATCACCCTTTTCTCTCCTCTGATCAATGAATCGGTGAACTCACTAAATAACCCTTCATAACCATTTGTGCCCCTTCTCCTTAACAAAGAGCCCCTGTCTCAGCCTTTACAACCATTAGGTGTAAACAAGTAAAGGAAGAATTACTGTGACTAGGGAACTCGGGGACCCTGACTGACGATAAAGTGATTGTCTCCCCTTTACTTTGTACCAATGATAGAAAACAGAGAAGTGGGAACATGTGGTTAAGGGGATAATTCTATAAACTGGGCCCACTGTGCTGACCCCCACATACTTTCTGTTTTAAAAAGCCCTGTCTGACTTAAGCTGACAGAATACATTACATCCTTCAGCAAACAACCTTTTGTGGCAGGGAAAATGCAGGCCCCAACGCTGACAAAAAGAACACAAGGTATGAACTTCTGTAAGCTTTACACAGACCAGATCCCAGAACTCAGGAAGAGAAGGATGATTCCCCCTAACCATAAAATCTGTAATAACAAGTTCCAATTAGAACCAGTGAGCATGGGCCAAAGTGACCCAGAGTTGTCAATGGCAGTAGGGACTAGAAAATCTGATGTCATCTTGCTGCCAGTCAAAAGCCAAGATGTGGGCGGGCTGGGGTTGTGGCTCAGTGGTACAGTGCTTACCTAGCATGTGTGAGGCACTGGGTTTGATTCTCAGCACCACATACAAATAAATAAATAAAAATAAAGGTCTATTGACAACTAAAAAATGTTAAAAAAAAAAAGTCAAGAGGTGGGTGTCTGGGTGCAGTGGCACACACCTGTAATACCAGCCACTTGGGAGGCTGAGGATTATGAGTTCAAAACCAGCCTCAGCAACTTAGCAAGGCCCTAAGCAACTTAGTGAGAACTTGTGTTTAAATAAAAGTGTAAAAATGGACTGGGGATAGGGTTCAGGGGTTAAGTGCCCCTGGCTTCAATCCCTCATACCAAACAACAACAACAACAAATATATACAGTAATTAATGATAGTAATAGTTTACAATCCCCCTCCAAATATCCAGGAGTCCACATAATGTTCACAGCAAGAGCTAGAATGTGAGATACAGAGAGAGAAAGTAAGGGAAAGAAAGAAGGAGACACCAAAGATACTCTTTTTTTTTTGGATGGGGTACCAGGGATTGAACTCAGGGGCACTTGGCTAATGAGCCACAACCCCAACCTTACTTTGTGTTTTTATTTACAGAGAGGATCTCACTGAGTTACTTAGCATGCCTCACTTTTGCTGAGGCTGGCTTTGAACTCATAATCTCCTGCCTATATATATTCAGAGGTGGACCTGGGTACTATCTGGAAGCTTCCCTGGACCTCCCATGAAGGGGAGGGCAGGAAAGACATGGTCTGAAATCTTTCTGGCATGATTGTAAGAATCGGGGTTTGAAGGGGGACCTGCATTCTGCCTCAGTGTCTGTGCTCTGTAACACTGGTTAGATCCAGGTTAAGCTTCTGGTGCAACAAAACATGCTTTAATGGGCTCTCCACTTTAATTAATCAGATACTGTGTATCATAATGAGCAGCATTTGTAAATGTCAAACCTAGCCATAAAAGTACTTAATTTAATTGTATATTAAGAATATCAAAGTATGAGTTAATATTGTTTTCTTAGGGTATGTAATAGCATTTCTTTGAGATGCATATTTTTTCAGGCATTCTATTTATAAACTCCAAATGTGAAGCTAATTATCTCTTACCTTCTGATTTTTACCAAATGGGGAGGTGAGTTGAGCGAGATTGTCCAGTTACCTAGAGAAGCAAGCATACTGTCAGGGACATAGCTCCAATCTGCACAGTTCCAAGTCCAAGGTGTTTTCCAACAATTTGTGCCCTGTGTTTTCCCTCATCAAGTTCTATGATTTGTGCAGCTGGGGTTTATTAAGCACAGATATGTTTTATCATTTGTTATCTTGTGGGGAGTGTTGATTATACAGCATTGATATTATATGGGGTTTCAATTTCTTTAATTTTCCATTCCTAAAGTTATCCTAAGGTTAGGGTTGAATAATGCAGTCTCCCAAGGATGAATTGAGTCCAAAAAAAATTTAAAGGACTTGCCCAAGTGACCTAGATTTCATGCCAAGATGAGGATTCTTAGGCCAAAATTGAAAGGGTAACTTCAATGAATCACTCTTAAATCTCTTCTCAGATTATAGCTTTCAGAAGCTAGAGCCAAACATCTCTTTTGTTCTATATTGGCACAAAAACACATTGCTAAAACCTACTTTCTACATTTTTGTTCTTTAGTTTAATCTTCACAATTTCCTACTAGAAACATATTCATACTCTATTTGGTAATCATGTTACAGAAGTAAGTAAAGTATCAATGAGAAAAAAAAGAAAGCTAAGATTAATGTAAAAGGAAATGAACTTTTTCAGATCAGTGTAGAAAAATTCAAATAATCTAGTCCAGAACAATTCGGCTGTTAAAAAAAATAGTTAATAGTCCCTCTTGACTTGGATTGAATAAGTCAGTGTCACTATAGCTGTCAACTCTAATAATGACAAGAGAGAAATTGTGGGTGCTACAGGTATTCCATTATTGGCTGGTACAAGGTTAATCCACTCCTTTTTGTTCTTTAAGAAGGACAGACTGTTCTATCAAGAGCAGTGCCCTTATCCCTATCTCACCTTAAGGAAGGTGAGATTTGCTGTCACTTCAAGAAATTCCCCATCTGCATCCTACCTTTCCACTATGGAAGTCTGGCTGCACTGGCCCTAAACACCTATCAAGACCTCCCTCTCCCACCAAACATTCCATTATATCTTTCATAGCCTACATTGCTAAATCCACCCCCTGTTCTTCATCACTACTATCAGCATACTTTCATGTTTTAATATTTTTTTCTTTAATGGGAAAATCGATCCCTGAACATTCATATATCTCCCATTTGCTCCCCCTCACCACTATAACACTACTCAGATTCATCCTTCCATGTGCAATTGTACAATCTTATTAATTAGGGTTCTGTAGAGAAATAGAAGATAGATAGATAGATAGATAGATAGATAGATAGATAGATAGATATTATAAGTAATCAGCTCATCTCATTATGGAGACAAGCTGGGGGCTTGGAACCCAGGAAAGCTGATGGAAGATATTTTCATTCCAAAAATCAGAAGGCTCAAAACTCAGGAAGAACTAATATTTCAGTTTGAGTCCCAGGGTAGGAAAATACCAAAGTCCCAACTTAACTGCATTGTGGTTTCATAAATTTTCTCTTCTTTAAAAGGTCAGTATTTTTACTATATTCAGGCCTTCAACTGATTGGATAAAGCCCATCCCACTAGGCAAAGCTATCTGCTTTAATCTTTCTGTTGTATGCAATATTAGTCTCTTCCCCCAAAATATTAACATTAGCACTCCAGAGTAATATCTGATCCAACATCTGTGTGTGTGTGTGGTGCTGGGAATGAAACCCAGGACCTCAAGCATGCAAGGCAAGTGCTCTACCAGTGAGCTACATCTCCAATTATCTGACCCTCATAACTGAGCATCTCATAGCCCATATTGATAAATTATTCACCATGCCAACCTTTAAATGTAGGGGGTTGGGGACTTTTTACTAAGAGCCCTCCTCTCTCTACACTCTCTTCCTAGGTACTTCCATCAATTTCTGTGCACATAAGCTATCTAACTTAGACATCTGTTTAGCACAATCCAAGAGAAACAATGTGAGTTAAATTATGACTGTAAGCAGCATATATAAATTCAAAATTTTCATTAGTTAATTCTGAAAAATAAAAAAAGTGAAATTAGTTTTAGTGATATATTTTATTTAATCCTATGTATCCAAAATATTATCTTTTCAATATGAATCAATATTTTAAAACATTAATTGCATTAGTTATCAATTTATTACCTCTCAGATCTAAATTCACCAGGCATTACCAGTTCTGTGATCATGAAACCTGAAAACCCTCTTTTTTGCAGCAAGCCCTCTGGTAGGAGAACATTGCAGGAGAAAGGAACATCTCTTTTTTTGTTTACAGAGTTCTGTGTTTTTGTTTTCTTCTTGGTGCTGCTGAGCTGTTACCTGACCCATCCAGATGAAGACCTCTAGGGCATCTACCTGTACAACCAGAGTGTGCCTTTGCTCACCAGGCCCTGACCCCAGCCTAGTGATCATCTCAATGCCCATTCTGAAGCAACTCAGTCCAGGTCCCATGCCACCCTATGGGCAAGCAAATGCCCCCACTCACTCAACATGGCTGCCCACCAGCCTGAACTCCAAAGGGGTTCTTCTAACTTGGACCATGTGCACTCTAGGCTGTGCATGACACAGCCAGAGAGTCAGTTCCCAAATTTTTGAGTCCTTTGGCACATGTGAATGCCTGCACACCAGCCTTAGCTCACCTGTCTATAATACCAGTGCAAATGCCCTGCAGTGGTATTGCCTGCTTGTCTGCCAACTGTGGGCCAGCTCTAACCTACACAACCCAGCAAACTTCTCTGCCCCATATTGAGTTGCAACCATGCCTTCTCCAGTGGTCTGAATCTCAGTTTTGGAGAGGCGCTGACTCCCAAACGAGTTGGTCATTAGAAACTCCCTTAGGCTCAGGGAATTCTTCAGAGTTCTCAGACCATCTTAGAGTGTTTCTTGTTAGAGTTAATAATTCTTCACAGTAAACCTTCCCCCGTTCGAAATAATGTATGATTTATATTTTCTGACTGGAACTTAGTGATACAATCATATCTTTTACATTGTTTTTCTCCTACAAAGTGTTTCAAATCTGGTGTGTATTTTAACCCAACAACATATCTGAATTCAGACTAGTCACATGAGCCTACTGGCTACTGGGCAGCACCATTCTACCTGAACTAATTACACACAGCTGCTGTTAAAATGTCTGAAATGGGAATTATAGATTCCTCCAGTTTTCTCTAACTTATTAAATGGCACCACAATCCACACAGTTGCACAAGTCAAAAACTTAATATTATCAATTACTCCTTTTGTCTTTTTCTCCTTGCCTCTAATTGTTTTCTGTTTTAACATCTAAACAATCAGTTAATTTAAAAACAAGAAAAGAAAGCGATACTATGAACATAAAACAAAATACAAAAATATAATTTATAATTTTTTAAAAACTTTTTTCATTTATTTCTTACTAACATTTTTAAAGGTATCAAATAGGTGTGCTCCCACCCCTAAATGTAAAATATGTGATCTTTTAGAAACAACTTAGTAATTTAAATCAACAATTTTAAATGGTCATAACTTTAGATCCTATTTCTTTTTTTTTAATATTTTTGAGTTGTAGTTGGACACAATACCTTTATTTTATTTATTTATTTTTATGTGGTGCTGAGGATCAAACCCAGGGCCTCTCACATGCTAGGCGAGCATTCTACCACCGAGCCACAACTCCAGCCCTAGATCCTATTTCTACACAGATGAACCCAGCCTAATTCCATTTTAAGATTGGGAGCCATCTCGTCACAAAGTCATGAAAAGTTAATTTCTGTTTTACTATAAATGACTGCGATTTCTCAACTTGTTTGGAATTCCTGGCCCCTGCCTTGAACTCACCCATGCCTGGCTTTCCCTGACCAGATAACAACTCTCTCAGAAACCTCAGTTGGCATCTCATAAATTCCCATGTTGGGATCTGAATTTACTCCCTACCTTGAAATATCATGCCATGTAGATAATTAACCTTCTATCTGCCTTTGTATTATGCTTGTCAAAATCCTGTTATCTGTAAGTTCTCAAGCTACCCCCTTTACAACTTTTGGTGTTATAAAACCATGTCCCTGGAAAGCTGGGGTACTGATCTCTAGCCCGGGATTGCAGGTGAGACAGTCACTGGCCAGCCTTTGTGTATACAATTACAAGCTTGATTTAATTTGACTTAAAATTGGAGTTGGTGGTCTTTTCTTTGTGTCGGGGTTCAATATAAACGTGTGTTTTTTCATCACAGTGTATTTATAACAGAAAATAATTGAAAAACAATAGGAATGCTAATGATAAGAAGCAGTTTGAAACAAGTTATATGGTAAGCTTTAATCTTTAAAAGATCTAAGATATCCTATTTTAAAACTATACCTATTAATATATGTATACATGTATAATTATAACATTTTATCTATAGGGAAGTTCTAGTTTTTAATAAACAATATAGTATGTTGTCTAGAAAAAATGACTGTAAAGAAATATATCAAAACCTACTGAGTGGGGGAACTTATTTATTTGCCTAGAAGTATTTCTTGGACTCCTGTTGTGTTCCAGGCACTGTTTCAGGCACAGGGGGCATAGAGATGCACTAGTCAGCCTCCCAGGCAGTCCTTAGTAATTCTCCCCTCCTGGTATTCAGCTCTTTGTATAGTCTCCTTCCTCGCTGAATCAGAACTGGCTTGTGTGATTAATAAAAACAACAGAAGTGATGGCATTTGACTTCAAAAACTCAGTCATAAAAACCACTGACTTCTCCCATACTCCCTTGAAACACTCAATATGAGGGAAACCAACTGCTGTGTTCTGAGGATACTATAGTAGCTCTGTGGAGAGGTCCATTTAGGAAGGACTTGAGTCATCGTGGTTATAGCCCAGCACCAGTTTACAGCCATGTGAGTGGCTGCTTGGGAAGCAGCCCCAGTCAGGCCTTAAGCTGACTGTAGTCCAGACTACATATGACTGAAACCTCTAAGAGACTGTGAGCCAAAACCACCCAGCCTAACCCCTTCCAAACTCCAGACCCACTGAAAACATAACAGTAAATGATGGTTGTTCTGAGCCACTTGATTTGGATATGATTTGTTATGCAGCATTAGAAAACTAACAATAGCAGCAAACAAAACCAGACAAAAGTCCTGTCTTTATGGAGTTTAACATTCTAGCAGAAGGAGACAGATAGAAATTAATTATATGTTATATAGTGATAATGGGACAGCAGAGAAGGAGGTAGGGATCTTGGAGGACTACAATTTTAGAGGTCATTAGGGAAGTTCTCCCTGGAATGATAATGTTTGAGAGAATACCTGAAAGAGGTGGGGAGTTAGCCTTGCTCCTATTTAGGGAGAATGTGGGTGCTCCACGCAAAAAGGTCCAATAGCAAGGGCACACCTGGTGTGATAAATGAGTGATAAGGAAGCAGCAGGGGTCAAGGGGAGTCAATTGGAACTTCACAAGCCATTATTCATACTTGCTTCTGTTCTGAGTGATGAAAGAACATTGGGGGATTTTGAGATGAGGAATTTCACAATCTAATCAACATTTTAGCACTGATATTTCTGGCTGCTAGGCTAAGATTAAGAAACAACTAGGGAAACAATTAGGACGCCATTAGAATAATCCAAGTCAGAGAAAGATGATGAGGGCTGATCAGAATGCAACGATTGCTGGTTCTTCATCTTCTTCTTCTTTATACTTTTCTGAATTTTCCAAATGTCCACTGTAATGCTTCATCATTTTTCTAATTCAAAATGAAAAATAAAAAGTTTTAAGGAGCCAAATGTTTGTAAAATATTTCATTGTCTGCAAAACTTTTTGTTGTATTTATCACAATGTAGATACCCATGTCATTCAAAGTATGACCTCAGTACAATGGGTTTGCTGTAGAACAAGAGTAGGCTCAAAAAATTTAGCTGAGGCAAGAAGATCACAGGTTCAAAGCCAGAGTCAGCAACTTAGCAAGATCTTGTCTCAAAATAAAAAATAAAAAGAGCTAGGGATGTAGCTAAGTGGTTAAGCACCCCAGGATTCAATCCCCAGTACCAAAACCAAAACAAAAATGTCTGTGTAGACTCTGAACATAATTTCCAATGAAAAACAAAACCATTATTTAGTTTTAGATGGCTTGGGAATTTACATAATCTACTAAACTTGATAATTAAAAAAGCACTACATTCTTCATCTCTTTCTCTTGCATTTTTAGTTGGTTTTTTTTGATAGTATAAATACTACTTCTTGAAAACTAGCAGACTGACTTTTTTATGTTTATATATAAAACTTTATTTTATTTATTATTTATTTTTATGTGGTGCTGAGGATCGAACTCAGGGCCTTGCATGTGCAAGGTGAGCCCTCTACCGCTGAGCCATAACTCCAGCCCCTCATTTTTTATTTTTGCTTTTATCTATTGCTGACACTTAAAGTGACAGATTATAATTTAATAGCACAGTGCCTTCTTTGCCTTAGGCAGTTTTCCATTTGAAACATGCACCTGCTTGTATTTCACAATTTCCTCTCATTTTTAATCATTACTTGCATTTTAACCAAATATCATAAAAGATGTGAAAGGCCTTCGTGTACCCCTTGGATATTTTTATTGTCTTTGTGATTTGTATTTGACCATTCTTAACCTTAATGTGTTTCATATGAAAGCCCTTTCTTGTGACTGTAATTAGTAGGGGTTCTAGATATCTAGGCATTTATCTAGATTGCTTTGACAAAATTTGCTTAATTGAATTAAAAACACATTGTGGAGCACCTATATTTCCAGGGAGCAGTGCTACAAGAAGATAAGGGTCTTCTTCTAGGTATGTCTGAGTCATGCTAATGATAATCATGCTTTAAAATATTTGTTTCAATCCTTGCTTGCTTTTTATAATTCAGAAATTATTTCATTCAGCAAATGCTTATGACATATCTCCCATGTGATAGAAATATATAATCCTGGATGGGAATCCAAGTGTGATTGAATAATGGACTGGGGTTGAAGAAGATATGAAGATAAATATGCAACATCATCTGAAGCTTAGCTATAGAAATACACAGCAAAAAGCAAAAGCCTATGAATTACCTCCAACAGCTTCATATCAATCAAAGGAGTTACTTTTCCTTCACTACACAGAGTTAACCATTTTTTTCATTAACTGGCTCTTAACCTCCACATATTCCAGGAATTTGGTCTAGATATAAAGGTAGAAGATTGAATTTGCTGTACTCTATTTTTTTATATAAATAGGTCAGAAATATTCATTCATAGTTTATAATAAATGCTTCTGTAACTGAGGGGTTAAAAAAGACTATTTCCACAAGCAATAATGAAAAATTTCATGATCTAATTGGCTTCTCATTAAAAAATTTAAAAATTAAGATTTTTGTTTGTTTTTGGTAGTGGCGATTGAATCCAAGGGCACTTTGCCACAGAGCTACATCCCCAGTCCTTTTTGATTTTTATTTTGAGATAGGGCCTCACTGAGTTGCTGAGGCTAGCCTCAAACATGTGATCCTTCAGTTTCAGCCTCCCAAGTGACTGGGATTATAAGGGTGTGGCATCATTCCTGCGTAGAAATGCAGACTTCAAGGGAGTATAGCTTTATCATGTTTTTTTTTTTTGGGGGGGGGGGTGCACAAAGAAACTACACAGAGACGAAGAATGCATATAATTTTTTGGACTGTTCTTCATAGAGTCAGAGGAGTCAAAGTAAGTGCAAGGTCATCCAAGGGGTGTCCATCCCATCATTAAGCCTCATCATGTGTTTCCTGAGCCTGCCAACTTGTCTGCAACCCCTCCATCCTCCAAGCTACTTTTGTGCTGACACTAGAATCATTCCCTACAACAAACCATATTGTGCATGTGTATGTGTGTGTGTGTGTGTGTGCGCGCGCGCATGTGCATGTACTCATGTGTTATTAGGGTGTGGTAGGGAGAAGTCCTTCTACTCTACAGAATAAAATCCGAAACTCTGCAGGCGTCTTGTCTTCTTACCTTCCTCCCCATCATTCCTTATTTTCTTCCTAATTCAGTCTAAAAAAATCACTAGATCTTAGAAGCGGGAGGAAAGATGGCAGCATCCCAGGAAAAGTCAGACTGGGCAGGATGAGGAAACCAACCATTTCTGCAGGTGGCAGCTATGAATATGGCAGCAGCCCATATGGTTGATGGGCACCTGCATAGGACAGGGCTAGGGTGAGTAGATGGCAACAGTTAAGGAAGATAATCCAAATGGATATATTAGACCAATAGGAGTCTGGTTTCTCACCAGTGGAAAAGGAAATTAAAAATAGGTAAGAATGACAGAAAATTAAAATAAACCCTATGGTATTTAATTTAAACCCCATGCTATGGTTTTAGCATGAACTCATGGTTTGTACATATAGAATAAATACAGTTGGTGAGATATGTGAATATTTATACACAGGCAGATAGACAAAACAGTACATGCAAACATGAATAGGTTACCCATCTCTGCCCACTGCAAAGATATGGAAGCATCAATACTCTGATTATGATTTCTTCATATAATTTTTCAATAAAAGAAACCAGAGCTCCATGGAGAAATAACTGATTCTAGGGGACAGAACTTATTCCAGTAAGCATAGGTCCAAGATGAGCCTAGAATGCTGCTTCTTCTTCCTCCTCCTCCTCCTCCTCCTCCTCCTCCTCCTCTTCTTCTTCTTCTGTTTCTCCTTCTTCTATCTTCTTCTTTTTCTATGGAGAAATAACTGATTCTAAGAGAAAGAACTAATGAACTAGGTGAACCTGGAATGCTTCTTCTCCTTCTCCTCCTTTCTTTTTTTGGTCATTCGAACAAATGAGGAAGCAAAGAGTGATTGGAATAGGTCAAAATTATGCAGACAGGTGGTGCTTAAAGGAGCATTCACTGGCTGAATATGATAAATGGGACCATCAAAATGAATTATGATAATAAGTTAGCAACTGATGAGCCCATAGTAATATAAATAAATAAGTAGAGTATAAAACATTTTTTTTTTTGTAATGGAGTGTCAAATGATGATTGTAGAAGGATGGGGGAAAAGTAAAAAGTATAATTTGACATCATAGCAATTAACTCGGCCAATGTCCAAATTCATTTGAAGACATAATGCTTGATCCCTTTGTGATGCTTCTTGGTGCTCCTAAGGCCAATGTGTTATATTCCACAGAGACATAAGGGTCAATCACAGAAATCTCTGAACCACACTCTCTCCCAACCATTTCCTCAGTCTCGGGGAAGGCTCACCTTCTCCCTCAGTTTTAAGCCATTTTTCCCTTTTCCACTTCTTAAGAAGAATTCAGGTAAGAGTGTTTTCTACATATCTGAGATCTTCCACTTTCAGCCCTGAAGCATGAAAACAATTGAGAACCATTATAGGCAAAGGAATCCAAATTGCCGATGTAAAGATTGATCTGCCTTCTTGGAATGCTGGAAAGAAAAATGCCTTTCATTCTTATAAGTTTTCCATACCTTTGAGTATAAAAATCATACTTATAAAAGTAATACTTCACCATATTGTTCATCTTCTATTATGCAGGCCGATAAAGTTTTAAAACGTTTTATAGGGCTGGGATTGTGGCTCAGCAGTAGAGCACTCATCTCGCACATGCAAGGTCCTGGGTTCGATCCTCAGCACCACATAAAAATAAATAAATAAAATAAAAGTATTGTGTTCAACTACAACTAAAAAATATTTTAAAAAATTATAGTTGGTAAAGGGTCAGGTAGTAAATATCTTAGCTTTTGCAGGCTATGTGATTCACCTCTACTATAGCATGAAGGAGGCACAGATAGTACATAAACAATGAATGTGGCTATGTGCCAATGAAACCTTATTTATGGACACTGAAATAAAAATGTAGGACTGTGAATGTAGCTCAGTGGTCTAGCACTTGCCTAGCATGCATGAGGCTTTGGGATCAATCCTCAGTAACCACCCCCTCACACACATACACAAAGAATATAATAGAAAGCTTATAAGTATAATAGAAAGTATTTTTTTTTTAATTTTCTGTATTTAAAAATGTAAAATCATGGTAGAGCTCTTGTCTTGCATGCATGAGGCCCTGGGTTCTATCCTCAGCACCATATAAAAATAAATAAATAAAAATAAAGATATTGTGTCTGTGTACAACTAAAAAATAATTTAAAAATATGTAAAATCATTCTTAGCTTGTGGGTTGTATAAAAATAAGCAGTACAGATCTGGCCTTTGGGTTATAGTTGGCCATTTTCTAGTGGAAGACAATCAGATGAGAACTTTAACATGGATGTTTCCAGAGTTCAGAATTATTTTCTTCCATAAGTAGCATATTTTTTGTTCATTTATCATAGTCCTTACCACTTTCTGTCAAAAATCATCATTTTGTTGTACACTCAATCCAGGTGATTGTGCTCTCTTTAAAAAAAGAAAGAAATGTGCCATGTGCTTCCTTTAAGAGCCCACAGAGCATAGGTCTTCAAACTGTTTTGATTGAAAGAAACTGAATAGTGGGCAGAATAGATTGAATAGATGAAACTGTTCTGCAGTATCATTTGTACAAAACTGGCTTTGTTTAGGTCAAGGACTTTGAGTTTTGTTATAGACAGTTTGTAATTATTTATGTGTACTCTCATTTTCTTCTCCCTAATTACCTTTGTTTACTCATTTAAACTGCTTCCTGGGGCAATTCTTTTAGGAGCCAGCATATGAATCTCAGCAGGAAAACCAAGATTTTGGAAAGGTTTTTTTTTTCCATTTATGATTTTACTTATCTTTGAGATTGTTAGAAAAACTGGAAATATGGTCTTAGCATGAATTTTTAAAAACTTTTTTAAAAACTTCGAGCAATATTTTTCTTTTTATATGTTCATTTGATTTGTAGGAAAATATGGCTTTTAGAGAGTTAATTTGCTCCTTTTTTGTCTTAGTAATATCTTATGCTATCTTGTTTTGCATTTCATTAACTGCACAATAATCCTATGAAGTAAGTAGACAGAATAGAATCAAGATTCTTTAAGGTATAAGAATTTTTTAAAATTTCAAAGGCAATTTAATGCCCCCTCCCCCTAAAAAAACATTGTTTCAGCTCAGGTAACTGAGAAATAGAGGGAAGGATCTTTCTTCCAACTTTTGCTGAATTAGCTCTATTTTGAAAATGCTTAGAGGAGGACGATGAACTGTGAGCCCAACCAGGACTTGATGGAAGAAGAGTGGTACCCAGAAGGAGATGCTGAGCAGATGATAAATATTCTTTGAATTGGGTTTAGTGGCCATCTACATATGAAAAAAAGGAGGCATGAAGAAATGAAATAACTTTTCCAAGGTTACACTCTTGGTTGGTGGAAGAGGTGAAACAAACCCATGCCTCCTCACTTTATATAATGCCTCTACTCTTGTCTGTCTGTATAATCAAGTTATTTCCTTGATCTGTGTATCTTCATATCACCATTTCAATATAAAAGCTAGACCCTGGGCTGGGGTTTTGGCTCAGTGGTAAAAGCACTTGCATAGCAAGCATGAGGCCCTGGGTTCAAACCTCAGCACCATAAGTAAATAAAGAAATAAGACAAAGGTTAAATTAAAAAAAAAAAAAAAGCTAGAGCCTACAGGTTTAAACACTGTAATGTCATTCCTTTAAATCTTTTTGTTTTCTGCCTGTATATCAATAACTTCACATTGAAGAAACTATAGTTATGCCTGTCTTATTTCCTTCAGTATGTGTCAATACCACTGCTCTTGTAAAATAATCTAATGGTTTTCTGTAGCTTTGGTTTAGTTTTATTTTGGTTTTGGTCCCTCACATTTTAGGCATTTGATACCATCACTTTAAGGTATTTTTAGAAGGTGATCTTTAGAAAGAACACAAAATACGAATAAACATACACTGATAGGTAATTATGCCTAACATTCCTTATGTTTTTTGATAGGCATAAACATAATAAAAAGTTTTATTAAAAAGTGACTTATTTTTCTAAGGTAAATAGTTGATAGGGCAGAAAAAGGACTTTTCTATGGTAAATAGTTGATAGGGCAGAAAAAATCCGCCTTCCCAGGTGGATTCTAGTCTGGCTTTATCAATTAGAAGTTGTGAGACTGCCAGCAAAAGGATTAAACTCTTAACCTTAGTTGTACCCTCACTTGCAAAAAAAAAAAAAAGGAGTCTTATTTAAAGCAGTGTGTAGGCTGTAAGTTACAAAACAACATATATATGTCAGTACGCCAACATTTTTCCAAAATCTGGCTTTTCCTATGACATAAAAAGTATAGAAACATGTGAAAACTGTTAGCTTTAATAGGGATTTCCTCTTGTAAGAATTGAGTCAATTTTCCAAAAACTTCAACCCAGAACGTTTATATATGGTAACCACAGACACACACAATCCGCAGGCAAAATGGTTTCTTCTATTTTTCTGTTACCTAGTACTTGTTTTTATATTCTATGTGTGACTGGTTCCTTGTATCTCTGATGGGCAGTCAGAAATTTTCTTTTTGAAGAAAGGAAGTTACAATGAGAAGAGCATTTTAACTTTTGCTCATTACAAATGTTCCCCTAAGAATGATAGCTTTAGACCTTTCCCAGACTCAAGCCAGGGATGAGAGCCAAGCCAGGGATGCCACCGGAGGACCGCAGCGCCACCTCCTGGGGGTCCAGGCAGAGCTAACCAGGAGCAGCGGCTGAGGCTAGATTACTTGTAGAAGGTCTTCACGGCTCAGATGACTCAAACACACCTCAGACAGTTTCCGTGCACGAACCTACCCCAGAAAGTTCACCAGTCTTAGCCGTACCTCCCAAACCCCAAGCTCGCTCAGACTGCGCAGACACCCATTTCGAGAAAGGCAAGGGACGCAATAGAAGCGGGACTTCCTTCGGTGGGTGGAACTTTGCTCTGTGGGCGGGGCTTTACGCGGCTAGCGACAGCCGGCTCGGTAGAACACAATCTGCCCTGCGGGCGGGATTACGTCAGGTGGGTGGGAACCTGCTCGCAGATGTAGAATATGGCTTGGCGGGCGGGGCTTCATCCTCTCCATGGGCGGGACTCCTGTTGGTGGGCGGGGCATCGCTCTGTATACCGACCTGCTGAGAAGGGTAGGACTCCACCCTGTGGGTGGAGCACGCGTTCGAAGGGCGGGGCTTCGCTCTGCAAGGCTGTGGGCGGGAACTACGCTAAGTGGGCGGGGCCTCTTGTGTGAAGGCTAAGGTTGGACGGGATCTCGCCCTGTGGGCGGGACTTCTCTGAGTGCCAACCCGCAGGGTGGTTGACTCCGTCTCCTGGGCGGGGCTTAGCCCGGTGGGCGGAGCTACGACTTGGGAGAGGAACCTTGCGTGGATCCTCCCACCGGAACTTCCTGAACAGTGTGCCTGCAGATGGCGTCACCTGGAGCTTGAGCAGCTGCACGTTGGTATCGAAGATCTGGTGAGAGGTAAATGAAATTTTTTTGACTGGCTAGTTTTGAATTCGCTGGGTTTAAGGGAGGCCTGAGCCGGCATCGTGCCGCTGTGGCCCGGAGGGCTCGGTTTCATCATGCTCTACCTCTGGCAGCCCTAGTGGATAGCAGGCCTACAGACCCAGGCCCGAAATCCTGGTGCCACCCCTTAGCAATTTCCCAGTGTGGCACTGTCTGTTACGATCTCGATTTCCATGTGGTTATCAGAATTTTCTTTCTTTTTTTATATACTGGGGATTGAACCCAGGGACGCTTCCCCACTGAGTCATACCCTTTTTAAAAAATTTTGAGACAGGGCCTCGCTAAATTGCTGACGCCGATCTCGAACCTGCGATCCCCTTGCCTCAGCCTCTGGCGTCGCTGGGATTACAGATGTGCGCCACCACGCCTGGCTATAAAATTAGGAGGGTTCCCCGAAAAGGATATATAATTTTATGTTGGTTTGTTTTACGGTATGGGGGTTTGAACTCAAGAGGTTTTACCACTGACTTACGTGTATCCACATGTCATTTATTTTGAGACTAAGTGGTTGAGGCTGGCCTTGAACTTGCCAACGTGGGCCTTAAATTTGCAAATCTGCCTCAACCTCTGGAGTCGCTGGGATTACAGGCAAGGCCCTGAATTGCAGTTCTGCGCCACCGTGCCCAGCTATATATATTATTTGTAATATATTCTATAATTATGTGGCTGTGTGTGTTCCATAAACATATCAGTTCTGTTCTGTACCCAACATAGCAGTTGATTAATAAACGAACACTAGGTGCATGGATGGGTTTTAGTAACTATTGTAAATTTTAGATTACTGTACTTGAATGGTTTTAATGTGTATTTTCTGCTTCTTGTGTAATAATCATGTCTTCTCTACTGTATTCACTTCTTTTAAGAACATGTACCATTGGAGTTCAATAGCAGTGCTGTCTTTGTGAAGTTTTCTAAGGCTACATTAATGGAGGATATGAATTTCAGTCAAGAGATAAAATATGAGCAAAGAAGAGACAGGAAAAATATGGGAGTTGCCTTTAGCGATATTAGGCCAGGATGGTTAGTGCAGTGTATGTAGATATAGGAGTTAATATTTGGTAGATTTAGATGCCAGGCCGAGGCATATTTCTCTTTCTATATTAGTAGAGACAGTGAAGGTTTTTAAAATTGGGAAGGTTCATCACATGGCAATGTACAAGGTAGACTATTGTGAACTGGCTTAAGCAAGAGGTTGGCAAACTTTTGGTAAGGAGTCAGATACTAGCTATTTTAGGCTTTGTGGGCCATAGTTGTAATGGGAAAGCAACTATAGACAGCACACCATGAATGGATGAAGTTTTGTTTAAATAAATACTTTCAAAGATAGGTGCTTGGTCTGATTTAGTCTATAGGCACAGTTTGCCAATCTATGGTCTAAAAAAATGATTCTAGCAACTGCGGCTGTAGGCAATACTACACCATGTTTTTGAACTGATTTTTTATTTATATCTAAAAAGCAATATCACCCAACATTTGCACTGATCTAGTCTACGTGGCTTTAAATTCTGGTATCCGCTGGCACTAACAGTGTAATTTTGGGGCACTTCTACTTCTCTTTCCATCAGTTTTTTATCTGTGAAATGGGGATAACAGTACTTCTCACAAAGAGTTGTTGTGAGGAGTCAATGAGTTATAGCACATAAAATGTTAACATAGTGCTTGCACATATACCAAAAGCTCAGTATTAACTATTATTTTAAAAAATGTTCCTCACAAGCATTATTAAATCAGATGTGAGAGCTGTTTCTAAAGTTCAAGGCTAAATGTGTTTAGCTACAGAGGAAAGACAGTAAGTTTTTAGGGCAAGAACCTAATTTTGATGGGATGATCAGGCGAGAATGAGAGTAAAAAGGAGAAAGAAATCAAGGATACAAAGCAGTATGATAGGAACCAAAATAGTATTGTTAGTATGTCCACAAGCAGAGGGGTAGTTGATAATGGTTAACATTGTCAGATGCTGTAGAGAAAAAGTCATGTTGATAGTATGAATTCAACTACCATACATTAATTGAGTACCTCCTATGGTCAGATACTAGGGATATATTAAAGGATTGGTAAATATGCTGTACTCAATAGAGCAAAAAAATCTAGTCAGAGGGAAAGACCTTGAAATTGTTTAATATATAAGTAGTTTTTTAAATAATCAGGAATAAGATAGAATTCTTACGATACCTTTATTTTAAAACTAAGACTTAAATGAACTTAGTTCATAACGGTAGGCAGTTTAATTGAACTCCTTTTCTTTCTTCCTAGAAGATGGGCAAGAACAAATCAAGAGGGCAGAAGTCCCGGAATGTATTTCACATAGCCAGCCAAAAAAACTTTAAGGCTAAAAACAAAGCAAAACCAGTTACTACTAATCTTAAGAAGGTGAGTATTTGTTATTGTTTGCAAGGAAACCACAGTGGTAAAGCTCCTGAACAGCTGAATTCTATTGAAATCAGAAGTTCTTTTGTTTAAAAAACAAAAAATGGAAGAAAAATGTTTTCCTTTCTCAAATTCAAATGTAAAAAGGCATTTTAAGTCTAAGTGTGAGGCACTTAGTTATCACTTAATAAAGTGATAACTTTATTAGAGCACAGGAATCATTTTTTAAAATAAAAACTACTATATGGAAAACAGTTCTTATTTCTGAACCCTCTATTCAAGAACCTACTAATACAGCTCACATATGGAATGTCAGCCGGTACCCTTTATTTTTCTCCTGAGGAATTTTATCTTGGGACTCAAATGAAGATAAATTATTTTGTTTCTTGAAGTGCAAAATTTGAAAAGGAGTTTCTTTACCTTCTTTATATTTTAAAATATTTGAGTAATTTCCTCAAGTAGATATCTTTAACATTCTTTTAAGAAAATGTTTTCAAATTAAATAGTAGGTAGAGCCAGTTATCCAGGAGTCAGTGACTCTCACAGTAGTCATAGAAAAGATATTTTCTTTTAACTCATAAGCAGAGTTAAGCTTTTAATCCAGCAGTTTGGCTTTGTAAATGCTATAAAGGAAATAAATCTGAGTGATACCATGGGTTTGAAGTCGAGTTTTACATCAGATCATCTTCATAGTTGACAATGAAGCCAAGAGAAATAGGCTTTGCTAGGTAAGGTTGTAAGATTGCCAAACATTATATATGAGTGGTAAACTGAAGTTTGTGGTGATGAATTTAAAGTAAAGTCAGTCAGTTGGTTGTGACTTTTTTCTAGCTTCTGTTCTGGGCTTAACCAGGTTGCCAAGCAAGTTTGATCAAGGGAAAAATGAGAGGGGAAGTTGAGTGTAAAGAAGTTAAGTGATAAGATGATGGTCATGAAATCTGTGCTGGCTGAGGAGAAAACTAGGATAGAAGAGATGAAAAATCATGAAATTGTTGGGAGGTTTAAGAATTGTTAATAAACTAAATAAGCTATAAGGAGGGGAAGTAGTTGCGGAAGATATATAAGAGTAGCTGAGGTAGATAGTGGAAAAGGTCCCTGGAGGTGAGAAATTCAGAGGCCATATGATTAGATTTTTGATGTCACTAGGCATGAGAGGGGTAAGTGAGCCAAGGTTTGAAATATTTCATGAAGGATCAATAATTGTGGTGTTGGTAGGTGACAGCAATGAGTATGGGGTACCAGAATGTTCTCATGCTTATGGTGCAAAGGAGCTGAAGGTTTTAAGGAAAGAAATTGTTTTGATAGTATCACTGAATGTCAGAACACTACCCCCACCTCTTTGGAAGAGGGCTTCTGGGGGCTTCCATTAAGATAAGGTGGTCAAGGATTCAGAGTCTACTGAAAAAAGGGGACTAAAAGCATTTAAATCAGATTTGTTTTACAGATGAAGAATGATAGCAATGTCAGCCTCGAAAGACTGGTCACATATTGTGGCCTGCTTATGCCAATGATGTCTAGATAATGAAACATATCCGTCATTTTTAAAAATCCAAAACCTCTTAGCTAAAATTTCCAGGTAAGACTATAACAGATTTAGTGTGAATTTGTCCCATAATTTGGTAGCGTCAGTAACACTTTTTAGGTTTAACAAGAGTAAAGATGAATACATTTTATCTAATTATTATGAGATTGTGGATTACTCCCTTTTTTCTTTTTTAATAGATAAACATTGTGAATAATGAAAAAGTTAACCGAGTGAATAAAGCTTTTGTGAACATACAGAAGGAACTTGCACACTTCTCAAGAGGCCTTTCTCTGGAACCTCTCCAGAAAGAACTGGCAAGTAGAAATCATTAAAAATGAAAACTTCCCATTTTCAAAGCCTATAAATTGAATGAAATTTTTAGTAGTTGGCTTTATAGTATATTTGGCTTTGTAGTATGTATGGCATATGCATTCATATTCGACTCTGAAACATTTAGACTGAATATATGAATTTATTGTTCTACTTCCAAAAGGTGTGGACTAGAAGAAATTAAAATGGATGGGCATAGTGGTGCACACCTGTAATCCCAGCTACTTGGGAGGCTGAGGCATGAGGATCATAAGTTCAAAGCCAGCCTTGGAAATTTAGCAAGATCCTTTTTCAAAAAAATAAGTGATTGGGGATGTAGTTCATTTAGTGGCACAGTGTAGTTTAGGTCCTCAGTTAAAAAAAAAAAAAAAGAGAGAGAGAAAGAGAAAATTAAGAAAGAGAAAATTAAACTGGGTAATAGATTATACACAAATTATTTTTGTTGTTATCTAAATTTTTAACTAATACTTTTCTCCCTTCAGAGTCTTCAGCATCATGAAAATGAACCAGTTAATGTTGATGAAGCTACAAGATTAATGGCTCAGTTGTAATGTAATGGTGATGTATCAAATTCCCCTTCAAAAGACCAATAAATTAAATGTTTTATACAACTTTATTTTTAAAAATCTTGTTAATGTACAAGCATTGGCACATTTTAAAAACAAACTACATAAACAGATCTTTCCTATACTCTAGGAAAGTGGAATGTCAGAAGTCAACAAAATGTGATAAACTTAAAGTGCTAAAACAGAAGGCACTTCACAAAATCTGTTCACTGAAACAGTTACATATCCTCATTTACATCCTTCATTTTATAAGTGGCAGTGAATGTCTGTTTGGATTGAAGGATATTCAGAAATCGTTTCATGGCAGTAAAAATACTAGAGAAACAGTGATTAGCCCTTGGCCAACATTTTTTGTTTTGATGTCTTGAAGTCTACTTTTATCTTCCTCTCATAAGAGGAGAAAACAGAAGGATTCAGAATTGAAGGAAAACTAAAATCCAAAAATGTAACTAATTGTTTGTAGGGGAGGCTGGTAGATATTAAATCATTTTTCCCCTATCGCATCAGAGCCCTTTGTTTTTATGGTTGAAGTTTTGTGAAGTAAAAAAGAAAGTATTAGAGAAGAACACTTCAGAATCAGTGAACTAAAAGGTGTTACATTCATTATTTTAAATACTTAGGTTATTAAGAAATCTAAAATGTTACACAGTTAGAGGTAGATAACAGTCCCAAGTTTCCACAGAATCTAATAATTTAGTATCTGGACATCAAACAGATCGCAAACTCCTTCATTATCATCTAAATTAAAGTTGTAGTCATCTGCCGGTGTAGGAGAAAGCCGTAAGAGAGGAAACACTGCAAACAAGAATGAACTCAATGTTAAGGATGCATAATGATGTTTAACGTAAAATAGTATCAGATATATCAATTCAAATGATCTCCTAGGTTACACATGATTTTTTAAAAATTACGTATAAAATAATGATCATTAATGACCAATTTTAACATAAACTTTGAAAGATTCTCACATAAAGACAATTTATACATTGGTTAAATAAGGTTAAAATTTTTATTGGTTGAACTTATCACTTAAACACATAATCTAAAAATTCTGTGAAGTATATTGCTGATGTATGCACTAGATTTAAAATTTGCTGATGTTCTCTTAAGTCATTACTGTACCACTTGCTAACTTAACTGCAACCACTTCCTAGGTCTCTGCTAACTTTGTTAGGAACCAGGACTCTGAATCTAAGAACTAAATAGAAAAGTGGAAGCCCAGAGAGAAACTATTAATTAGTATATTTTAGTTAATTTCATATTAGGTAATGCGATGGCTAATATTAGTAATAGTTTGGTGATTCACATCGGTGGCTTGATAATGGTGTGGGTTTTACTTATTGATTTCAACATACTATTTTACTCTTCTTGGGCCAGATTCTTCAGGGGTGCAAAGTGCTAGTTAGGAGTTTATTTAGTAAAAGTAGTAAATCTCCCTTTATGGACTCCTTCCCCTTGAGATGCAAGCAAAGAGAAATAAATTCTGAATAACAGCTCTGATTTACTATAAAGTACTTTATTAAGGGAGAATCTTCATGCATCATAGGAAAGCAATTAGAAAATAAAGGTTCTTCATTTCTCTTAAATCACATGGCACTTAAAAATAGTAGGAAAGTATTATTGATTTAAATAAAGTAGTATAATTTTAAACTGCTTACCATCAGAAGACATTAACTCATCAATGATATCTCCACTGAGAGATCCTGCTGGAAAAAGAAATGTGACAAATTTTATTATGTCTGTTTATGAACTTTAGAAAAAGGCTATTATATTTAAACACACAGTCACAATACCAGGTTCACTGACAAAGAAAATTCACTAGAATTTTGTGAAAAGATCATTTTCATGAGTACCTACTTTGTGCCTGGCATTACTTTTAAACTTACAAACTCAAGATGCAGACCAAGACTAATTTCTTCCAAAATAAACTCAGTTTTATAAAGTCTGGTGTTATAATTCTCCGAGACACACAACCTTAAAACTTCAACATCACTTTCCATTATTCCTATTCACTTTATCTACAGATCTCGCACATGAAATGTTAAGTATTTTGCCTAAATTGTATTTCTCAAAATCTGTTCATGATTTCTCTCTCCAATCCCAGTAGCATCACATTATTTTGACCTTACTGTTCCAGCACAGTTGCATAATCACAAATAATTTTCAATCTCCATAGCCTCTTGTCTCTTCTGCTTCCTCAAAGCATCTTCTTAGTTCATTATTCCTGTGCTCACCACTGTGTAGCTCTAATTGTACCATTTTCCTTTGTTACAGATCTTAACTAGTTCATTGGCTAAAGTCTTAACTCATTACTCTGATGTTCAAGGCTTTCTTTAATCTGTCCCAAAATTATTTTCCTCACTATTTCCAAATGTAAGTGCATATATAGGAACCAAATACTAAAAAAAAAAAAAAAAAATTAATACTCTGGAAACGTTAAATTAGTACATACAATTTGGTCCATATAATTATGCCTAAGGCATATAAAGATTGCCTGCTTAATTCATGCTAATTAGACTAAAAACTTCTAAGGACTACACCTTCAATTGTGCATTTCTATTATTTCTGGTTCAGAAATACAGAGGAAGGAAGGAGAGAATATGGGCAACAAGAACAAAAAAGTAATCCCACGTCTAGTTACGTCTTCTCAACTTCACTTTTTTAACTATTCTGAACTCCCATAGTAGCAGCAACAAGGCATCCCATAGGTAAACAACAATTTGCATTATGTATAGTAGTTTCTAACATGACAGCTATAGTAGCACAACTAATTCATTCATTAAAAAAAATCATTGCTACTCCATATCACACTCCCTTTATTTGGAATCAATAAGAAGTTGTTATAGACCCAGCCCTGGAACCAAGGGAAAACACTGGGTTCCAAGGCATTTTTTTTTTTTTTTAATAAATTTAAGAATTGTCACTCCTATCTCCTGATACCCAGTGTTTAGTGTTTTAGTTATATATCATCTCATAGTTGAAACAATTTAGAAAGGCATTACATAGGAAAGAAGAGTTCCTATGTAATTGGTGTTGACACCATTTATCAACTCTAAAACTAAGCTTCCCTAAAAAAAAAAGTACAACAAAGAACATGGAGAAATGGGAGGTCACTATGTTCTCAATTTTTCTTAAGTAGTTAAAGCACATTTTTATCTAGACTTACTGAGATAATGACCTTACCAAGTAAACTTAAAAGGAACAAATTTGACTTAATTAATCCTAAAAATGGAATTCTAAAGGAAACAGCAAACCCTGATGCCCATAAATATCATGCTAAGTATCAACAGTTCTTTACACAATCATAAACACAATATATCTTATTAGATATTTCTGAATTGTGTATATATTGATATATATGTACATGCATATATAAAACAAATCTTTGGCAATATAATTAAAGAGTGTTTTAAACTTTTTCTCATAAGCACATAAGAGATACTAAATTAATACATGTTGATTAAATTAAACTCATGCTTTTGCCTCCCATATTAGATGACAAGAATAATATCACAAATAATAAATCTCCAACTTACATAATAATCATATTTTCCCCTCTACTTTTAAAAAATTTTCCCTTCTACTTTCCCCTGAACCCACCTGAAGATATTTCTGTAGCTGGTATCTGCTGAAGATTCTGGCTTCTTTCAGAGACATGTTGCTCAGGCAGGTTCTGAGCTGCTATGTTCGGTTTTTGTGGAGTCACTGGAGTTGAGGACTGAGAGGAAGGCTGTGTGAGGTCATCAGGTGGGGGAACAGGAAAAACCACAGGCTTAGATGAACTGGACTCTTTATTTATAAGCAGCACGTGGATAGGTCCTGAATGACTCTTTAAATTGATCTGGTATTTCTTTTGTCCATTCTGACCCTTTGAAATTATTGGGTGTAAACAAAGTAATAAATATTAATATTTAAGCTATCCTGAAACATTAAAAATTAAGCAAAGGCATTAAGTACTAATTGAAATCATACAACAACATAAACTCATAAAGCTGAAATGTAAAGATGAGTAGAACGGGATATTGATGGCTCTAAACAACTGGCCACTAAAAAGTAAGCTTTTCTCTAGTACTGATCATCAGAAACTCTCAGCTATAGAATTCTGACAGCCATACACTTTTCACTGTGTGTAATCCTATCTGTCCATGCTTAGCAGTCCCTCAAGCATTCTCTACAAGCACGAGTTCTATCCCCTGTAGTTACCCACCATGAACAAAGTCAATGACTTTTTTTTATAGAGATATAAATATAAAATCCCTCCATTTCAAAAGTAATTTATATCCCGAAACTATAAAATGTTGTAACATAAATGCCTAAATACAATCATTACTCATTCCTTGATGAACTCTAAATCAAATAAAGTCAAACATTTTTTTAAATTTGTAATCAACACTGAATAGTTTATTCAGTTACTTCTATAATTCTACCACTGACAACATCCAAATTCAGATATCAATATTTTCAAATATAAAACTTGAAAACAGTAACTCAAACGTTAACTATTAGCTCGTGTTCAGCTCAAGAGAATGTATTTCTCTTGAGATAAGAAATCCATTTTTCCCATTTACTTAAAAGCTATACTACTTACCATTTCTGGAATAGGTACCTCCAGCTGTGTACCAGAAGGTGCTTGAATGGCCAAAAGTGTATCACCTGGTCAAAAAAGAAAAATATTAGAATTAATGTTGATCAGGATATAAGGGCCAGACTTTGAGCTGTTAAGATTTTTATCTTCTGGATGCTGTATTTTACTATTCATAAATCCATATATTTTATCTGTATTATTTATTTGATCACTTTAATTCATTTTTCTATTTGGTGAAGGACAAGTGTCAAGGAATTCTGGTTTTGTTGTTGTTTAATATGAAGTCCAATTATTTCAGCACTATTTGTTGGAAAGACTGACCTTTACTCATTGGATTACTTTGCTCAAAATCAATTCATGTATGTGTGGGTCGTTTTTGAAATTCTGAATTCTGTGCCATTTTTTCCTACATGTCCATTTTTATGCCAAAAACATACTGTCTTCAATTTTTAAATCAGGTAATCTGAGTCCTTCAGTTCTATTCTTTTACACTCATGTTGGTTATTCTAAGTGCTTTGTATTTCCATATAAATGTCGTAATTTGCTAGCAAATTTCTGAAAGAAAGAAAGAAAGAAAGAAGGAGCAAAGAAGGAAAGAAAGAAAAAGAAAGAAAGAAAATAAAGAAGAAGGAGAAAGAGAAAAACCACTATAGATATTTGGACTGGGAGAAAACAAAGAGAGAAAGAAAAAGACTATATAGGCCAGAATGGAGGCTCAGGATTAAGAAGTTTGGGTTTAAATCTCAGACTAGATAACCTTGGATCCTATAAAATAGGGGACATATAACTAATTGCATAGGTTTATTTTGAGTATTAAATGAGGTAATACATGTATTCATGGGTCATAGGAGAGTAAATTGTGTTAGCTCTATTACTTTCAACAAATTCAACTCAACTCAATATAAAGTCTGATTCTTCAAATCTTTTGGCCTCAAATAAGTAATACTGTTTACTTGAAATATTTAAACTATTTAAATAGCTGAAAAATTAGAGATTAGGTAAGAAAGTAAAATGTTGGCCTTAAATTAATTTATTTTTGAAGCCAAATTTTACAGACTGATTTCTGTGGAACTGAAGATTAACAAAAAATTCTCCAAACTTTCTTGGAGAATGTGTAAGAACTATCCTGACAAAACAGAACAATAAACCCACACACATTTCCAACAGTCTTTATGGAGGGTCAGATTCTGCTTGATAAGGAAACTTGCCATTTGTGTTTGTATGTAAGTGTATATAATACATACAGCTATACTTTTAATAAACATGGATACAGAATTAAATATCAATATGTATGCAGATTTCATTTTACTTATGTTTTGGGAATACAAGTCCCTACCTCATTTTAGTTATTAAAACATGATATTATCATTTCAAGGGGTAAACATGGGGGCAGAGGGTGGAATGGGAATAGGAAGAATTTTCCAGGTTATAAAAAAGATTCATCTAATTCTTTCCACATGCTTTCTTTGGGTTCCATTTGTGACCAGCTCATCTGCTATGTACAGTTTCATACAGTGCTGAAAAGAACTGTGTTCTTGTTCAAGTTTTGGTCATTGACTTTGAAATTACTTGGTCACTGACTTTGGAATTACTGTTCAATCCTGCTTTGATTTAGATTCCTCTCCACCCCCTGGCCCTCTTCCCCTCCTGCACTTGGGTTTATGCCTAACAATGGAGCCAATGAATTGAAAGCTGTGAAAAGCAGTTATTTCCATGAAAACTGAAACAAAAGCAGCCTATCAATACACAACACTATAGAATAAGAAAAAATATCTACAAATTCCTCCTGAAACTGACAACTAAGGCTGAGTGCATGAGAAACTCTGAATTGTTCTACAATCAACAGGAGAAGAACATAGGGAAAAGTAATTACTTACCATTAAAGCAATTACAGATGTCTTCATGAGTCACATAGGAAAATGTACTGTCGTAAGAGTTAAGGAACAGCAATTTATATCAAGGTCCACACAATAAATTAAAGTAATAAATCTGAAGATCAAAAGAATTCAATCACCAAATGTATAAAGGGGCTGCCATACATGGTCAGATAATAAGGAATGGGAGTCTGGAAAAGCAGATGGTCCACAAGAGGAGTTCTTTTCCTTTGCTTTGAGAAGCCTCCATTATGATTTCCGGGACATCTGAGGGTTCTTGGGATAGAGATGGAAAAACAGTGTCCACACCAGGGGCCTGGGGCAGGAGGCAGGAAAGCAATGGATGGGAAAAGGACAGGAGTGGAGAGCAACCATACAAGCTTCCACATCAAGACTTTTCTTGGGCCACTGTTTGTTTCATGCTCCTTTCCCAATCAGGTATAGACAGGGAGAAGCTTGAGAAAACAAATTTATTATACTCCCAGGTCCAAGAGACAGAAGGCATGTAGGCCATGTTGGGAAGATGTTAAGGTAGTCAGGAGGCAGAGAATAGGGGAGAAGAGAAAGCATCAGGTTAGAACCTTTGTTAGGGTTTCCACGAGGACAGCAGGGCAAGAAGAATGAAAATTTCAGGAGTGGCTAGTTTGAAAAATTTTGGCAGTCTCTATGCTACCCTTGTTTTCCAGCCCTGGAAGAATGAAAGCAGAATATTGCCTCCTTGAGACTATGGGTCAGACAGAGGAGTAGAGCTCAGGACTGGTTAGTCTGTGTATCAAAATGCCTGCTCCTCACTGAGTCATTCTAAGAATTGGAGCCCCCAGAGAGGCAGCTTCTCCCCAGCCTGAAAGATTTTTATAAGATGTCAAATATCTTATAACCCACTTGAATCAAATGTATGAAATATGATATGTCAAGAACTATGTAATGTTTTGAACTAATAAAAATTTAAAAATTAAAAATTTTTTTTAAAAAAAGATGTCAAATATTATACTACACAAAAAAATCATACATACATACATTTAAGACACAGTCATGGTTTGGAAAATCATGGATGGACAGAGCTATAAGATTGTAAAACAGGGAACCAAAGTCAAAGATCACCTACTTCAATGGTTTTTGAATCCTGGGGGCTCTACAGGACATAGCTAAAACCCCCAATGTTCTCACACACTTAAGGAGTTCTGATCCATAGAAAGGAAATAACAAATAAGACCATGACCTGTCCACCAAATACAACATGAAAAATAAATTATGTTGTACACATTAGTAAAAACTGCACAAGGTGGTACATATAAACTGTAGTTAAAGATTTCATGAGAAGTGGATGTGGTGGTGCACACCTATAATCCCAAAGATTTGGGAGGCTGAGATAGGAGGATAACAAAGTTCAAAGCCACCTCAGCAACTTAGCAAGGCCCTGTCTCGAAATAAAAACCAAAAAGAGCTGGGAATGTGGCTAAGTGGTTAAGTGTCCCTGTACCCACCCCCCACCAAAAAAAAAAGGTTTCATGAAAGTACTAGTAAATTCACAAACCACCAAAATCACAAGTATCTCTGAGTAGGTAGTGGTTTGTAAGAAATACATGGAGTACATCACATTTTTCTCCAAACACAATATGGTTACAAAAAGATATTGTCCTCCAGTATAAAGTATCTTTGACAAAATATCAGGCAGAAAGCACCATGAATCAACTGTGGACCCATATATCTCATCTTCAAAATTAATTTTTCAAAACTTTTGAGAGTTGCTGAATTTTGACCACTTCAGGATATTAGAACATAATTATTTAAAAATATGTATGCACTTAGCACTATTCACAGACACTTCCCCCCATCCTAAGCACACTCTGGCAAATACAGTGCATCCTTATCAATAGGTGAATTGAAAATAGATTAAATTTCTCCCTTCAATGCAACACAGAAATAATGTTAATATACTATGTAAATTAAAAAGCTAATATTTATAAATTATTAGAAGGATATTACAGAATGTTGTATTCATTTACAAAAGTCTAAAACACCAGAATAAAATAACTGACCTTTAGACTAGAACACTGTATTATATACATACATATTCTACAGCTGTATGTATGACTTATTTGAAAGGATATCTATTATTAATGGAGTCGTCCATCACATTTTTGATGCTTTGTTGTAGCCACAACTTCTGCTGATCAAGTTCTCTTTCCTTTAGTTCTAAATCTTCAATCTCAGCTTTAAGAAATCTTAATCTGTCTATAACTTCTTTAGTATTACAGCCAGCACCTACACCTCTTGAAAACATAGAGAATTAACATTCCCAAGTCAGTCCTAGGTTAACATACTTAAATTTTGTAATAATAAAACTAGTTTATTAAATCAAGCATTAAAATCTTTACAAAACATCAACACAATAGCTCCGAACCTACTTTCTTGAAAAATTGACTGACAAGAATCACCAAATTACAAAAATTCTCAGTATGCTGTAGAATATTCGACATCTTCTGGAACATCAGTCTGGTGATTGAGGTACCAAATAGATGTTAAAGCTAAATGGTCACACCTAGCCGTCTCATGATGTTGGTAAAACAAATTACAACCTTTTGGTATTTTGGTGGAATTTTGGCTAATAAAACAAAACCCTAAGGTCAAAGAGGGCACTCTGAAGAACAAAATGTATTTGTCATAAATTACAACCATGCAACAGTTAATAACATCATGAATCTTAATTATTATTTAGAAGACATTCTTTTTAAAAAAATTTTTTTTCAATTGTTGAGGGACCTTTATTTATTTATATGTGGTGCTGAGAATCAAATCCAGTGCCTTACACATGCTAGGCAAGCGCTCTACCCCTGAGCCAGAACCCCAACACCTAGAAGACATATCCTCATGTGTAAGATGTAGTTCCTGTTTTCAAAGAGTTTCTCTTCATTGGGTACAGACCTGGGCTGTAATCAGGGGGATTAAGAATACAAAGAAGTATGCAATGTGTGCCAAATGAATAAGCAGCTTGAGGAAGATGATAAGATTTGACCTTTGGGTATAAATTAAGTAACAAAGAGAGGAAAGGAACATTCTAACAGTAGAGACATACATAGAGGCCATAGGAGTGTCCAGGAGAAAAGATGAGAGGCCTGGTGTGACCAGAAAGCTGAAATAAAGAGTATTTGGAGGAAGAAATGTCAGAAAGATCAAATTTTACAGAGCAAAATAAAGGTTTTTAGAATAGGGTGCTGGTTTGTTACTTACTTCCATTGGATACTATTTTTTGACTTTTTTTCAATCAGATCAATTCCTTCTAAGACATTGGTGATATCATAAATTCTTCTTTTTTGCCTCACAGCTAAAGTATCTGCAGCCTGTTTGGAAAAAACAAGCAAACAAATAGAACAATGAAATAAAGGACATCATATTTTAAAGCCAAAATAGGTTGATTATTAGGTTTACAGCATGAGAGTACAATCCCAAATATGACCCAGTCAGGTGCTTGGGTACAATAGCTGGATATGTTCAAAGCATCTCCTGAACATTAACAATACCACAAAAACTTTTTCTACTTAAGAGCTAGAAGATGTTGGATGGGGGGGGGGGGGGGG
>NW_026000093.1:33672717-33689359 GCF_001458135.2 Marmota marmota marmota | reverse complement strand
GGGGTAATGATAAGGTCATGCCATAAAGCCCATAAAAATAAAAAAGCACAATGAGAATACTTTCATGTCTCCTTATGGACTAATCTGAGCAAGAGCTAACTGTCTAAACTGTCACTTCCTATTCTACTTCTCTGTTCCTGTTCTACTTCTTCTCATCTAAAAACAAGTTTTACTCGAAAAATTGAATCTCTACAATATCTTTTTTGGTAATTAAGTCACTTGAGGGAAAATTCTTAATTAAGACACAGAATTTTTTGATAACTGTCTGCATTTTTAAAACTCAAAATGAAAACACAGAAATGAATATGCCATCAACAGAAAGCATAAAATCTATAAGAAATCAAAAATTATTGTACAGTTGTGGCACTAACAACTATTGCACAAAAGCTTGGTGGTTTTATTCACATTACATGAGATCAACAAAAATATTACATGCTACCATATTATGAATGAATTCAAGAATAATGTATAGTTCTTCTAATTAGTTTCCCACTCACATTTCTGACATTTATTTCCCAGTAGAACAAAGAGAACTTCAAAGAAGAGGTTAGGGGCTGGGGATATAGCTCAGTTGGTAGAGTGCTTGCCTCTGCATGCACAAGGCCCTGGGTTCAATACCCCCAATCCCCCAAAAAGTTTCCCTACATCTCGTTTTCAAAGTTTGTTAGAAAACAGCCTATTTTGAAAGTACAGCCACATATTAAGATTCATGGCAATAGGGGCTGGGGTTGTGGCTCAGTGGTAGAGTGCTCGCCTACAGCACATGAAGCACTTGGTTTGATCCTCAGCACCTAATAAAAATAAAATAAAAGTATTGTGTCCACCTACAACTAAAAAATAAATATTTTTAAAAGATCCAAGACAATGTAAAGGTTTATTTATGTCCCTACTGACAATTTCCAGAACGGTATCTAAATTAATGAACAGGATTTAACTGCACATAATTGGTTACCAGCTCTCCCAGGGCATTATTACTTTCTTGGTTCTGTAGCTCCTACAAAAACCCAGCAGAGCACAGTGTGAATCCAGACCTGCCTTGCAAGGACAGTGCCACTGATGGCTACTCCTCTCCTCACAGGCATTTAGAGTCTTTAGTAAAGTGGAGGCACTCTAAATCCACTTACCTACTACCCACCCATTCAGTCCTTCAAGAAAGGGATCAGAGCCTCTATCGGTGGACCAGGAGAGTAGGTAGGATATGGGAGAGAAGGAAGAACTAGGAACTGAGGCTCTTTGGAATCCACAACTCTTGACTTGGCACTGTCTCTTCTTAAGAACCAGAGAACTAAGAGCAGGACTAGAACTAGGCATAGTCTCATTGGTATCTTCTTTGCTGTACTTAGCAATAGCAATTCCCTTCCTGATTTATTTACCTTCAAAGAAAGTATGTTCTGTTTTTTGAGTTTCAGACTGTTTTCCTGAAGAGCAGCGGTCCACCGCAAAGTTAACCATAAAATCTGAAGTCAGGCTGTGTGCAATGGCACACACCTGTATTACAGCAACTCGGAAGGCTGAGGCAGGAGGGTCCCATTTTCAAAGCCAGCCTCAGCAACTCAGTGATGTCCTGAGCAACTTAGTAAGACCCTCTCTCAAAAAATAAAACAGGATGAGGATGTGGCTCAGTTGGCTAAGCACTCCTGGGTTCAATTGCAGGGAACCCCCTCAAAACAAGCTAAAGCTGAGAATTCACCTCTCTCTCTCCTCTGAGAAGGCACACTTGAGAAGTGACCCAGAACACTCCTAGCCAGGGCTGTGTTCTGGGTGTCTGTGTACTCATTCACACACCAAAGTGTTCACTACCATGGCAAAAGCTCACCTGGTGTGCTGTTAGAGCAAGTTTGAATCAGACCCCAAGTCATCAGGCAGGGTGCCATCAGAATGAACTTACAGCTCAAAATTGTTAAAAAGTATATTTATGTTTATTACTTCTTAATAGTCACAATATTTAACCCTTGCTTTCTAAACTAACCAGTATTTCTTAAATACTTTTCTATTTAAATACCTGGATGTCTGACACATATAACCACACCTCTCAAGAGGACCTCCAGGAAGTTTTTCTTTCAGCAGTCATTTTATTCATAGTGATGCACTCCTGTAATTCCAGAGACTCAGGAGACTGAGGCAGGAGGAATCACAAGTTCAAAGCCAGCTTCAGCAATTAGTGAGGCCCTAAGCAACTTAGCAAGAGCTTGTCACAAAATAAAAAATAAATACAGGGCTGGGGATATGGGCTCAGTGACTAAGCACCCCTGGAGTCAATCCCCAGTACCAAAAAAAAAAAAAAAAAAAAAATTATGTTCTGGAGTTGAACCCACCAAGATCCAGTTTTAGCACTGCTACTTCTAATCATCAGCTGATCTCCTTAGCTCACTGAGCCTTATCTCTTTATTTGGAAAACAGGACAATAATATAAAGCAGGACAGCAGACAGTATAGAAGGAATATGGCACAGCACTACTGGCTCTTGGGAAATTGGTGCTCATGATTTAGCAGTGAGACTCAACGACATTACTATGCATTTCTCTCTGGCCCAAGAGAACTGCCTGAGCATAGACAAGGGGTGGGCAGAGACCAAAGTGAGTCACTATCCTTATCCTATGCCTGCTACTGAACTGGAGAACATGTGCCCATGTTCTTAAACTCATTAAACTCTGTGGAGAGCCATTCTCACACGTGACTGGGCGACTCCCGGTTGGGTCTGAGGCGCTCTGACTAATCTGTGTCGGAGCTTTCCCGGCCCTCTCCTGATGAGAGAACCCGTCCGTGTGGGGGTGTGACTGACCACTGACCCTGGGGGCCAATCACTGACCCTGAGCTTGGAGTGCGGCCCCCCTCAACCTTCATTGGATGGAATTCTCCCCTGAATTTCTTGTTCCCCAATAAAAGGCTACTCCCTGGCGTGCTCGCTCGCTCTCTCTCCTGCTAGCCCTGAGTAATCCTTGCTGCCCTACGGGTGGTTCGAGGTTGGAGCCAGAGAGGGGAGCCGTCTTGGACCTGGTCATAGAAAAAGGTAACTGAGTCTGTGTGTTTTATTTCCATCTCGCTAGTTAACTTTTATGCCAAGAACCTCATTAATGAAAACAATGCGCTGGCAGCATGGTGGAAAACTCCATTTCAAAAGGTTACATTTACTGCAATAAGATTTGACTGATACAGTCATAAAGGAAGCATCTGATTATATCATACCAACTCAGTTTGCAGGAAAAGTAAACAAAATAATCCTCTAAAGAAATAGATCACTCTTCCAAAAATGAAATCCTATCCTAAAAATATGATGTCTCACCAATGGTTAACAAAGCAATATCCACAGGCAAAACAAAATTGAAGCCTGTGATGCTGTTCAGAGGTGGGCAAACCAAATAAACCAGGACAGCTGCAACTGTAGAGAAGTGCTAAAACCAGCTTGGAGAATCATGATACAACCTGCTGCTTGAAAAAATGGGTCCAACAAGGCCCAGTGCAAAGTGGACAAGGAGTGAGACTATCTGGTAGTTAGGATCAGTTGCAACTCACTTGCTCAGGAATGTTCTTCTCATGGAGCATAAAGTTGCCTTTAAAAAAGCTAACATGAGGGGCTAGGGTTGTAGCTCAGTAGAGTTCTCACCTAGCACATTCGAGGCTTTGGGTTCAATCCTCAGCACTACATAAAAATAAATAAAGGTATTGTGTCCAACTACACCTAAAAAATAAATATTAAAAAAAAAAAGCTAACATGAGAATAATAACTGTAGAAAACACCCCATCCTTCAGGTTCTCCATCTGCAAAGCAGGTAGTTTCCCTTCCAGGGCATACTACAGTCAATATATGCACACTTGATATTTTAGCTACTGTGCTTCAGAAATTAATATTATAATGAGAAGGAAAAGAATGAATAATCAAAAATGTATAAGAGCAATAGTGTATAAAATCAATCTATTCTACCTAAAAATAAGGCAGAAGGACCCTAAGTGAGGCACAGAATGCACCGAGCAGACTTCCTTTCAATTGTGCCATAAGGTATCTTAGGTTGATCTAGTCCAAGGTAAGATTTGAACTAATTATCACCTAATTTTAAATGCTATTAAAGATACTGTGTAGAACATCTAATTTCAATCCACCAGGAAGAACATGTGCAAGGCAAGCACTCTGCCACTGAGCCACAAGAACCATTTTTAATCCAGTAACAGGATAACTGTGTAACAGGATTTTACACAGATTTTATCTAACTTAATCCTTACAACAGCTTTATCAAGTAGGTGTTTTACTCATTCAATAGGAAAATCAGTAGGCTTTGAATAATTAGAGTAGAGTTTATTAGTAATCATATATTCACAAAACAAATTTGTGGCACTGAATATACAAGTTAAGCAGGTCTGGTCTACAGGAGGTTTCATACACAGAGTGTATAAAATGGTCTGAAAAAGCAAAAAGATCTTAATTGCCACTTATTTATTTATTCAAAAATTAACAATAGTAAGAAAAAAAGTGCATACATAAGGCTTTGAGACTGTAGCCTACATCTTACAGAATAAGATTAGGACAGTGAAAAAGTTGTATAAAGTAGAAATGTAAAGTATTTAAAAAAGTGGATTAAAAAGTAAATTCTTAGGGCGAGGACAAAAAGGAAAGAGTTCCTGGAGGAGGCCACTGTATTTGCAATGGGTCTGTAGGGCCATTAAATCAACAAGGAAATTAAATACCAAAGAATGAATAACTGTAAGGACACAAAGGCTCCCTCCAGAAGCCGCACTAAGTACATAATAAGTGTTTCAATTCCTTATCAATGCCCCACCCCAAAGGAATCTCTTCTAAAGAACACCTTTCAGTGGTTTTGCTACCACAAATTGCTACTGTACTATTTTTGAAACACATGGCTTTAAATTTTTTTCTAATTTTCATTTCTAATAAACATTGCACAAACTTTTAAAAGTTTATCTTTATTTTTACTGTCTTACTCAAGTCACCAAAGAGTGCTAAAAGAAAAAAAAAATCTTGGTAAAGTGTTTGTTTAACTAGGAAAATCATGCTGAACCTTGAAATCTATAATTCACAAAGTCTAGAGACTATCTACATCCTCCATTGCATACTTTGAAAATTCTCTTCCCATAAGTGTTAACTTTCTAAAAAACAGACAAGATTACATGTGCATCTGCTATCCTCCCACTGGTCAGCAGTAGAGCATAAAAGGTCATGTACAGAGGCTCTGCGTCAAGCCTGCATGGCCTCGGGCATGCCTCTCAGTGCCTCAATTTCTTCATCTCTAAGAGTACTGTTAAAATACTGTTGTTGCTGTGAGGATTAAATGAGTATAATATTTGAAATACTTAGAAAAAATGCTAGGCACAAAGTAAGCCTTACATTTATGTTATCATCACTATTTTCATCCAATTTCTCAAGTAAAGAATGAGAAAATACTGTTGTGTGAAAGATAAATCTATCTGGGTAAATCTATCCCAATAACTGTAACAAATTCAGATCGCAGTCAAGCACAAAGACATGGAAAAAAAAAAAAACTTCTGAAAAGCAAAAATAGATAAAAATGGTGTAATTTTCTACTCAGAGTTCACCCATTTGGAACCTATTTATAACTTTTATATCATTCTTAACCATTGTGGCAACATTCACAGGAGGAAGTACCACCATGAAACTAAGGAGGCACCTGGGCAGCAATCAAGGTTCAAGAGAAAAACCATAAAAGGGACAAAATAACTCAAAAAGCATACAAAGTTGAGGCTACTGGACATAGCAGTGGCCTAACATATTTTAAAAAATGTTCAGGTTAACATTCACAAAGAATTCAAAAAACAATATTCATCATGAAAAATTGTGTACAGTATTCTTAGTTTATGAATACAAAGACATGTATGTAATTCATGTTGGGAAATTTTCAAATAGGAACAACTGAATGCTTTTTAATGAGAAATGTTAACAGAGATAAAACTTCAGCTAATCAGACAACTCAGCTATTGACAAAATCTTATTATCTAAAGAGTAAAAATGGTTTTAGGATGTGTCAAATTCAAGAATATACTAGTTAGATATGGCATTTAAATAATCTAAAAATATCAAAGGAATCACAGTGAATGTGAACTGACCCAAATTAAACCCAACTTTCATTGTAGTTTCCTGCATAGGCAACAACAGCCTATTTTGAATACAGCCCCCAGGACACACAAACACACACACTCACTCACTGTCAAGCAAATGCACTGTCAAAAATCTCCTTCCTAGGCTGGGGCTGTAGCTCAGTGGTAGATTGCTTCCCTAGCACGCGATGAGGCACTGGGTTCGATCCTCAGCACCACATAAAAATAAACAAATAAAATAAAGGGATTCTGTCCATTTACAGCTACCAAAAAAAAAAAAAATTTTTTTAAATATCCTTCCTTGGGAAGTGTATATCAAATGCATAGAAGAAATAAAAGGGAAAAGAAAGAGATTTGGCTGCCTCAACAATTTAAATATATTACAGAAGAAAATGTAAAGACCATTAATTAAAATATGGACAAGATAGAGTTCATGAAAAAAGAAATTATTAGTATTCTTCAAAAGGTTTTCAAACTTTTAATGAGTTAATAAAAGAATAGTAATCAAGGGAATGCAAATTAAAATAGTGACAATAAGTCTACACAGACTTTTACATGAATATTCAGAGCAGTATTCACAACAACCAAGAATCAGAGGTAGCAGGTACATAACCATTGCACAGGAAAAGTGCAGTACTTTCATAAAACAAAATGCCATTTGGGGGTAGAAAGGAACTGCTGGCAGACACAGTTAACACAGATGAAATTCAAAAGATGCTAAGCATGACTCCACTGACACAACACTCTAGAAAAAGAGCAATCCATTTCATGAGAAAGAAAGCATGATTGCCTGGGGCTAAGGATGAGGGTGGAGATTGACTAGGGAGAGGCAACAGATGGACATGTGCCACACCTGTCTGTGGTAGGGCTTATCAAGGTAAACATTTGTCCAAACTCACTGAACCCTACATGGCAGCATACCTCTATAAAGTTGACTAAAAAAACTTGGTATTATATATCACACTTAAAATCTGAAAATATGAAAAATCAGGAAACCCAATATTGATTTGATCTATGTACCATTAATCTTAACAAACACTTTAATATAGTATTTACCAGGTGCCAGGCACTACATGTACCATTAATCTTAACAAACACTTTAATATAGTATTTACCAGGTGCCAGGCACTAGTGTCTTAGAGTAAAAATGCATTTTAGCAACTTCTACAATAATAACTATGAGGTAGCTATTAATATTGCCCCTATTTTTGCAAATGAGAAACCAGTGCGCAAGGGCACTGACCATGGAAAGGTCAGGACATGAAGTCAGAGTACATGCTCTTAATTCCCATGCCATGATACTTATGGGCTGAGATGGCTGCACATGATCATATGCTGAGCCTGGAGTATCAACTAATAAATATTTTTGTTACACAACAATGAACATCAACGGTCTTAAAATATTTATTAGCCTCAGATCCAGTAATTCTTTAGTACAGATTATCAGAAGTGAAATAATCTCAAATGTTTACAAAAAATGTTTTACGGAATATTACTTTAAAGTTAACACGCTACAAAGTTCTGCTGTATCCCCTGCAGCACTTGACTGCTTAAATATTCCCTCCTTCCTAAAATGCACGGTTTCCTGGTCTTGGTGTCACTGTGACCCTTGGGGATTTTTCTCTTCTGTTTTATTCTCCTTTCCTCTGCTCTCAGCTCCTGTTTCCCAGAGTTCTCTTCTTCTTTACACTAGAAGTTATCTGCTTCACAATAAACCTCATAAACAACCATATCCAAATCAAGTAGGTGGCCCTCATCTTCACCATGAATTTTAAGCCCATAATTCCTACAAGATGCCAGACATTTCTAGGCTGTCCCACTGGTATCTCACACATGTCCAAAATTGAATTTCTCTTTCCTCTTCCATCTTTCCTTTTTCATAACTTGTATATGAAAAACCACTGCCATTCACATGGTTGACCAAGCCAGGGATGGAGCAGTCATCTATGACTTTCCTATTTTATAGACTTAGCAGCCAAGTTCTGCACTGCAGTAGGGTAAATTAAAAAAAAAAAAAAAAAAAAATCAATGAAATCTCTCTGCTTCTTATTTCCATTGCCTCTGCCCTAGTTCAGGTTTATAACCTTGCCTGCAATACAATATTCATCCAACTATCATCTGATTTACATCTCAAATGTGCCCACTTCTTTCTCTGGCCTCTGAGATCTACTGCCTTGCTGACTGAGAATGCCCTTTCACATCACTCAATTCATTCTGTTAACAGCAATCCATTCTGTTACGGTTTAGATGTGGTTTGAGTGTGTTCCCCAAAGGCTGGAGTGCTGGAAGCTTGGTCCCCAATGTGTCAGTGTTGGGAGGTGGAACCAAGTAAGAGGATAATTAGGCCACAGGGGTACTACTCTCATGGAACACAGTTATAAAGTGAGGCCATTCCATACACTTAGCCTCTTCTGCATGCAGCCATTTCCATATACACTTCCCTGTCATGTAGGGCAACCTTCAGAACACCAGCACCACACTGTTCAGGCCTTTTAGCTCCCCAGAATCATGAACCAAATAAGCCTCTTTGCTTCATAAAGAACCCAGTCTCAAACTTTTGTTATAGGAACATAAAACATACTAAGATATATTCCCTCAACTATTTGTTGAAAGCTCACAATAGACTAGCTGAGTCAGCAATAGTAACACGCAAGACACAGTTCCTGTTCTCACAGAGCACTTGATCTAGAAGGAAACACAAGCAAGCAAATAAATAAATATATTTTGTGATAAGGGATAGTAGGGAAAATAATAGTCTGCTGAGAAAGAGAATAAATGGGAACTTACTTTAGCCACTTTAGCACAAGGCAAGAATCAGAAATTGTACCTGTATTCATTTTCTATTGCTACTGTCATAAATTACCACAAATTTTAATGCCTTAAAACAACACAAATTTATCATCTTAGAGTTTTATAGATCAGAAGATTGAAATGGTCCTCACTGAGTTGCAATCAATGTACTGGTGAGGTGCAGTTCCCCTCTAGATGTGCTAGGAAGGAAGTTATCTCTCTGTTTCCCAGTTTCAGACATGCCACATTCCTTTGCTGTGGCCCCTTTCCTCCAACAGTGGTCAGATTGAGTCCCTCTTCAACTCACTGGCTCTGATTCTTCTTTCCTTTTCCACTTTTAAGAACTCCCATGATTACATAAGCCCCACTGAATAACCCAAGAAAATGTAACCATCTTAAAGTCAGCTGGTTAGCAACTTTAACCATAACTTCCATTTGCCATGTAACTGGACATAATCACATGTCCTGGGAATTAGAACATGGAGGTCCTTGAAGAGCCATTATTTCACCTACCAAAGCATCCAAGATGTAACATTTAAATTCACCCAGAGGGTTTAAAGTGGCCAGTTATTTGTGTGTGAGTAGAAATGCCTTTCCAAGCAGAAGAGCTTATGCTGTAGCCCTAAGGTGAAGGAGAAGGTAGGGGAGGGTGCTTAAAAGAGAGGCCTAGAAGAGTAGGATGATCTAGAAGATGAGAGGAAGGGCCACAACAGGGAGGGCTCTGAAGGCATTTGGATATTATTCTAACTTGATCTCAAGTTTTTGAGTTTTATGTATGTCAATGTCATCTGACTTTTTGAGTCTCTTTGTTCTCAGGTGAGCCTCCAGCTGCTCCCAGAAGCCTTCTAGGGCCCTTGCATCATCAAACTTTTGCTCAGAGAAGTGCTTCCAAAGTCCCCCTTTTAGAGTTTTTAAAAGTGTGCAACTCTGAATTTCCAGCTGGGGAAATTGAATTGAACTGGGGCACATATAAGTTAACTCACATCTGTTGAATATGCTGATTAACTTTCCATCATTACAACAAATAACTCAGATAAATCAACTTATAAAGAGAAATGATTTACTTTGGTTCATAGTTTGGGAAGTTTCAATCCTTGACTGGCTGGCCCTATCACTTTTGGGCCTGTGTTGAGACAGAACATCATGGTGGCAGTGTGTGGTGGAACAAAACTGCAAGGAAGGAGGAGAGGAAGGAAGATGGGGCAAAGAGAAGCAGAAAGAAGAGGAGAATGAGGAGGAGGAGACAGCAAGGAGCAAGGATCCCAATATCCCCTTCAAGGACTTGTCTTCAACATATGGAAGATGTCCCACTAGGAAGATGTACCTATTAAAGTTTCCTCCACCTCCACCTCCACCTCCACTAGTGCCAAGCTGAAAACTAAGCGAGCCCTTAACACTGGCCTTTGAGGGACATTTAATATCCAAATTATTACACTGGATTAAGGAGGGAAAAAAAAGCCTAGCAACAATTTACATACATACCTAGAATTGATTCTATAATTAATATAATTAATGGTTAATTCTAAATAATAAGACAGCTTGAATTGTAAAAGTATTAAAATTATGTTTATAATTTGGCAAGATAAAGCTGATCTCCATTATAAAAAGGTATAAGAAATTGAAGAAATATTAAAAATAGTTGAACATGGTTCTCTGGGTAGTGGCATCCTAGGTCATTTTTATTCAAGAATTTATTAACCTTTTACCACTTTTCTAATATTTTATGTTACTTGAGTAAAACTGTATTTTAAGTATAGAAAGAAAAATCATAAAAAAAGATCTCCCGTTCATAAGCACATTAAAATATAAACAGACTCATGGGCTAATTGGGAAAAGTCAGTCTTCACTGGCAAGATCTAAAAAAATGATACAAAAATAAAAAATATTTTAAACAACTTATCATATCAAAGAAATGGCAAAATATAATATAGACACCCAGACAAATATATGTGTAAGTCCATTGATAGGTACCTCTATTCAAATTTCATGGCTTTGTTCACTGATGGGAAGTAGCAACATCAAAACCAAAAAATCTCAAAACTAGTGTTGTAAACAGTCAATTTATCTTGTACAGAACTGAAAAAATGAGATAGCTCTGCCCCTCTCTAATAAAGCTTTTTTTTTTTTTAAATCAGTCTAAAACTTTGTACTGGATAGACTGTTTGCTTAGCATGGTGGTTCAGGACATCAATTCTGACTTCAGATTATAGTGCTGCTCAGTTTCATTTGCTGTGGACATCAGGTTAATCACTACCTCTTTTATCCCCAATTTCCTAATCAGCACAATGGAGGTATCCTTCAGTTTTACCTCTGGGAGTAAATAAACTCACAGGAAGAAAGTACTTGGCACAGTACCAGTTACTTAGCATTGGGTATGAGTAGTCATTTTTGTTAATCTCGCAGAGCTTTAGTTTTCTGAGAACTTTTTTTCTATTGAGCCAACTATCTTGTATTGAATAGCTGTCTAATAATTAGACCCTGGAATAGATGTACCCAGATCATCAACTTTATGTATTTTAATACATTTAATATTTTTTAGTTATAGTTGGACATAATACCTTTTTTTTTTATTTTTATGTGGTGCTGAGGATTGAATCCAGTGCTTTACATGTGCTAGGCGAGCACTCTACCGCTAGGCCACAACCCCGGCCCCTACACTTTACATTTTAAAGCAATTTTAGATTCACAGTAAAGTTGATCAAAAAGTATAGAAAGTTCCCAAATACCCCTTTCTGATGCACAACACAACCTCCCCATGATCAACATTCCCCACCAGAGTGGGACATTTGTCAAAACTGATAAACCTATACTGACCCATCACCATCACCCAGAGTCCATGGATATTGTACATTCTGTGGGTTTTGACAAATGTATAAGGACATCCACCTGCCATTATACTTTCATACAAAATAGTTTCACTGCCCTAAAAATATTGTTCTCACTCTATTCATCTACCCTCCCCTCTAACCATTGGCAATCACTAATGATTTACTGTCTCTACAGTTTTGCCTTTTATAGAATGTTCCATAGCTGGATCACACAGTTTGTAGCCTTTCTGGACCAAATGCTTTCACTTAGTAATATGCATTTATGTTTCTTCTATATCTTTTCATAACTTGATAGTTCATGTACTTTTTAGCACTGAACATTTAATTGTCTAGATACATCACAGTTTATCCATGTACCTACTGAAAAACATTTTGGTTGCTTCCACATTTTAGCCATTATGAATAAAGCTGCTATAAATATCATGAGCAGCTTTCCATGAACTTTCCAATCCTTTGGGTAAATACAAGGAGCACAATTACTGGATCATATAGTTAAAGTATGTTTAGTTTTTTAAAAGACTACTAATTTTTGCTGGGTATGGTGGCACACACTTGTAATCTTATCTTCTCAGGAGGCTGACATAAGAGGATCTCAAATTCAAGGCCAGCTTGGGCAACTTAGCAAGATCCTCTTTCAAAATAAAAAGAAGGGGCTCCAAATGTAGAACACTTGTCTATCATGTGTGAGGCCCTCCCTGATTTCAATCCCAACACCACCAAAAAAAAGAGAAAGAGAAAGAGTGGGGGGAGGGAGGAGGGAGAGGGGAGAAACCAAACCAATCTATATTGGGACATCACCTTTGGTGTATTCCCATCAGCAGTGAATAAGAGTTCCTTGTCAGCATGTGGTGTTCTCAGTGTTTTAGATTTTTATCATTCTAATAGGTATATAATGGTATTTCATTGTTGTTTCTTATATATATAATATGTGTATTTAATTGTGGTAAAATACACATAACATGAAATTTATTATCTTGCTCACTTAAAGTGTAAGAGATGAGTAGCATTAAGTACACTCACATTGTTGTACAACCAGTCTCCAGAACACTTCATTCTGCTAAACTCTGTCCAAGATTAAAGTGTTGACCACTTTGTTTTCTTCTGAAACTCTTTCTTTGGCTTACAGATAGTCACCTTCACATTGTGTGGAAACATTCCTGGTATCTTCCAGTATGTCCAATATTTCCCCTTCTCATAAGGACACCAATCAGATTTGATTAGGGCCCATCCTAATGGCTTCATTTAACTTATTCATCTTCTTAAGATCTTATCTCAAAATACAGATGTATTTTTGAGGAACTGAGAGTTAGGATTTCAAACATGAATTCTGGAAGCACACACTTCTACCTAATACCCCTTAAACAACTTCTATTCTCTCCTTTCCCTGGCCATTAGCAACCACTCTTCAACTTTGTTTCTAAGAATAGATTCTTCATATAAGCAGAATCAACCAGTATTTGTCTCTTTGTGATTGGCTATTTCACTTACCGTAATTCCTCAAGATTCATGTATATTGTTGCATATGTTACGATTTTCTTCTTTCTAAAGCTGAATCATCATTGTATATAATGAACCATTTTGTTTATCCACTTATCCACTCATGGAGACCTGTGTTGTCCCCACCTTTTGGCTATTATGAAATTATTATAAATATGAGTATACAAATACATGCTGAAGACCCTGCTTCTGATTCTTTTGGTGTATACCCAGGAATGGAATTGTCCTGAAAATTTTTCAGCAGCACTGAAGTTCTGGCTGTTTACCTCCTGTAGGCATGGGTGAACACTTACTGAAAATCTTTGCTTAGTGTTTTAAACTAAGGCCTTAGGATAAGTTTTTTGTTCCTTACAGGGTGTGTGTTACTCAAGTTATCATAAATGGGTATAATTCAGGAACATGTGAGATAAGAAACACCATAAATACTTTATCACATTAACTCAGGTATCATTCAGGCAATTTGTTACTTAGGCAATCACAATAAGAGATAAGCAATCTAGATCATATTTTTATTAAAAAGTTGAAGATGATACAAAAAAAGGAAATATAGAAACCCAGTTATAAATTATATTTAAAAGGAATTTTTAAAAAATTCAAAATAGCATGTCAATACTGAGTCATAATTAGCTTAACAGATCTTCAAGTTCTTAGCTGTGAAAAACAGAATCCTAATTTTGTTTGTGAAATAACAGGGAATTTGCCATCCCAACCCTCATTTTCTTTTCTTTTCCTTTTTTTTTTTTAGTGGTACGGGCATGCATACTAGGCAAGTGCTCTAACACTGAGCTACATTCCCAGCTCAAACCATCATTTTCAATGCAGGAACTCAATTTATCTCCCTCTCCTCTACAAAAGAAGTAAAAAGAATCATGCATTTTTATTTATAAGACAGATCCCATACCCTTACACTCATGAAAACCTAAATTTGTTTTTTAGGACTACTGAAATGTACTATAGAACGGAGAATAATAACAAATGGTCTAACTTCAAATATTAGCTCTCACTTTCTACTTTATGACAGCGGGCAAGTTACTTAACCTATCTCAGCCTACTCAACCTGTTTTATCAGCTAAAAAGTGGGAATATTAGAACTACACTTCCACAGTTATTAAGAGGATAAAATTATATATGGAAGCTGGCTGAGGCAGAAGGATCAAAGCCAGTCTCAGCAATGGCAAGGCGCTAAGCAACTCAGTGAGACCCTGTCTCTAAAAAATAAAATACAAAATAGGTCTGGAGATGTGGCTCAGTGGTTGAGTGCCCCCGAGTTCAATTTCTGTTTAACCCCCAAAATTATACATGTAAGTATATGTAAATGTAAGTTTATGTAAAATGCCCAGCACACAGTATGCTTTCAATAAATGTTAACTGCAACAACATAAACTGCAAACCATATAGCCAACATCATATAACTTCTCATCTGACTGGAATGAATTAATAATTACCCCACCTCCACTACTGTAAATTAGAGACTAATTATGAAAAGCAGGTGGGCAGATGATGAATACAATTTTCTCAAATTGCTTCCAATATATTTCTATTCTCTCCTAATTGTTAAATTATGCCAGAATAGCTTTATTAGAATTGACTTGCTTTGCTAAGTAGGCTATGTCCTCAATTGGTTGTTGTTAAAAAAGAAACATAAGATACAGCATTATGTTCTTATTCTTTAGTACCACATAAGTCAGAAAAAGAAAAACAGCACCTATGTGGTCTTGAGTATTTTATAAATATCCAAGATATGTGGATTTTTTTTTTTCTTTGGAGTACTGGGGACTGAACTCAAGGCCACTTGGCCACTAAGCCACATTCTCAGACCTGTTTCGTACTTTATTTCCAGACAGGTCTCACTGAGTTGCTAAGTGCCTTGCTTTTGCTAAGGATGGCCTTGAACTTGTGATCCTTCTGCCTCAGCCTCCCAAGCCACTGGGATTACAGGTGTGTGCCACTGCACCCAGCTTAGGATATGTGAATATTTATGGTAAGATTAACTTAATTTTTAAAATTTGTACAACTTAAAATTATCAATAGCACCCGGTGCAGGGGTGCATGCCTGTAATCCCAGCTACCAGAGAGACTGAGGTAGTAGGATCCCAAGTTTAAGTCAGACTAAGCAATTTAGCAGGACTGTGTCTCCCCACTCTTAAAAATGGTGGAGAGGGGGGCCTGGAGATAAAGCCCAAGGACAGAGAGCTTGCCTAGCATGGACAAAACCCTGTCCAGTAACAAAATAATAATAAAAAAAAAATAGTAGTAATAATAATAATAAAATCAATAGCTTATGCTAACATATATACTCACTCCCCAAACAGAATATAAGAAAAAAATCTGTCTTTATAATTTCAAATTAGAGGAAATTTTATAATTGTCTATGTTGGTACATCTTCAACCATGTTATTATCAAAAATGTCTTTATTATGGGCTGGGGTTGTGGTTCAGAGGTAGAGCGCTTGCCTAGTATGTGTGAGGCACTGGGTTCGATCCGCAGTCCCATATTTAAAAAAATAAAGATATTGTGTCCACCTATAACTAAATATATATATATATACATATATATATATATATATATATATATATATTTTTTTTTTTTAAAGTGGGGGGAGAGAGAGAGAGAATTTTTTAATATTTATTTTTCAGTTTTCGGTGGACACACCTTTTATTTTTATGTGGTGCTGAGGATCGAACCCAGCGCCCCGCGCATGCCAGGCAAGCGGGTTACCGCTTGAGCCACATCCCCAGCCCACTTTACTATATTTTTATTTAAATTCTTCAGCATCACCAAACTGATACCACTACATGGCATTCTAAAGAACTGTCTAAATTCCTAAGCTGCCATAAAATTTGATGGAATGAATATTTTAAAAAAATCTTTTTGTTTTGTTATCAGGGATTGAACCCAAGGATGCTTAACCACTGAGCCACATCCCCAGCTCTTTTTATGTAGAAGTAGACCACAATAGACATTCCAAAGTGGGATCAGAACCAGGTTTCGCTAAGTTGCTTAGGACCTCACTAACTTGTTGAGGCTGGCTTCTAATTCATGATCTTCCTGCCTCAGCCTCTAGGGTCGCTGGGAATACAGGCATGTGCCATCGCACCCAGCATTAGAAAATCTTTTTTTTATTTTTTATAGTAGACGGACACAATACCTTTATTTTATTTTTATGTGGTACTTAGGATTGAATCCAGTGCCTCACACATGATAAGCAACTGAGCTACAAACCCAGCCCTAGAAAATCTTTTTTTTCTTTTTTTTTAAAAATTTTTATTGTTGGTTGTTTAAAACATTACATAGTTCTTGATATATCATATTTCACACTTTGATTCAAGTGGGTTATGAACTCCCATTTTTACCCCGTATACAGATTGCAGAATCACATCAGTTACACATCCATTGATTTACATATTGCCATACTAGTGTCTGTTGTATTCTGCTGCCTTTCCTATCCTCTACTATCCCCC
>NW_026000093.1:33643457-33670190 GCF_001458135.2 Marmota marmota marmota | reverse complement strand
GAAGAGCAGGAGAAGAAGATTAACATTTAACAGGGATGAGAGGTGGGAGGGAAAGGGAGAGAGAAGGGAAATTGCATGGTAATGGAAGGAGACCCTCAGGGTTATACAGTGGAGGAGGTAGAGAGAGAGGAGGGGAGGGTGGAGGATGGGAAAGGCAGCGGAGCACAACAGACACTAGTATGGCAATTTGTAAATCAATGGATGTGTAACTGATGTGATTCTGCAATCTATGTATGGGGTGAAGGTGGGAGTTCATAACCCACTTGAATCAAAGTGTCGAATATGATATGTCAAGAAATTTGTAATGTTTTGAACAACCCACAATAAAAAATTAAAAAATAAAAAAAAAATCAAAGATGGTAAGAAGATTAAGCTTTAAAAAAATAAATAAATAAATGCAGTGCTGAGAATCGAACCCAGTGCCTCACACATGATAGGCAATTACTCTACACTGAGCCACAACCCTGACCTACAAATGCATATTCTTAAATACAAATTAGCATTTGATATGAGAATATGATGTGGGAATCTGCATTTTTCATACTTTCAGTTTATGCACAGTATATAGTCATTCTTTGGGAAGCACTTTGTAGCATCATCAAAAACATCTGCTTCCTAAAACTGCTGAAGATAGAGATTGATAATGCAGAAGCTTTTTAAATGTTGCTGGATCTTTTTGAAATTTCTGTTAATAAAATTATTTAATATAATTTTAAAAAATCAGAATACTAATAACCTTTAAGAAAATGCTGTTGGACACTTTTGTAATATATTAATCTGACTCTTATTTCTTTATCCTTTTGACTCTAAAAGAGACAGTTCTCAAAAGTTTATCAGTTATTTGTGTCATTTCTGACAATGGCATAAGAATTCTTCATGTTTTAACAGCAAGCTGTAGGTCATATATTTTTATACTATAGTAGTCCAGTTGAACTAAGTATATGCCATTGGCCTATGGGTTAATAAATGCATGACAATAATTCTTTATTAAATTCAGATTTAATTCACTAGATTAGTAGGGCAGACACTGTGATCTATAATAATATTTATATATTTCTGATTAAATGTTCATTATTTTTATACTAGTGTAACTCCTTAGCTAGTTCAGGATGTGGGTGAAGTTAGGAGACTTACGTATTTTTAAATCAACAAAATGATTTATTAGACCAGATAGTTTGTTGGATTTAGGAATTTCACATATATCATTTTCACAGTGTCCGGGATCAATTAAAAATATGTATGGTTTTGTCATAGTGGTCCATATATAAGAAAAGTCAATCACACTATTTATTTGTGGATATTGGCAGACTGATTTTTAAATGTGTTAGCCTATTTAATGGTTGTGCTCAGTTGGAACTTTCAACTCAGATCTCCAATGAACTAAACAAACCTCCATCAAAAGACTACTTACATCAGCCTACTATCCTATGGCTGTAATCTGTTCTAAAATAAAATTTGACTTTGTGTTTTTCCTTTCAAAACCTTCTAACACACCAACATTTGTCTTTTACACTGTCTGGGTTTAAAAAAAAATAAAGGGATATGTTTCAAGATGATTATGAATTCTCTTATGATAAATAGCATTATTTTTGTTCACTCACTACATGCATTGTAGAGCAATATGCTACATGATTCAAAGACCTTGTCTTCAGAGGTTGGTATCCTGTAACTACAAACAGGAGATCCAGCTTATTCAAACATACATAAAAATACAATTTGCACACATCAGAGATTTTTAAGTCATATTTACTGATTTTGACTCTTCCTATTGCCTTGTCAAAGCAACTTACAAAAAAAGCACATATATCAAAATGATATGATATTTAAAGGAACACATTTTTTCAAAAGTTCTGGAGAAGGTTATGAGAATTTTAATTCTCACCTTCAGTAGGTTAATGCTTGTGATCTGGAATGTGGGTTCTGAACTTTAGGTGTAGAAACCACAGAAATTTCAATATAGAAATAATAAATCCAAGTTTGTTGTAACAAAAAAATATAATTCAACTAGGATACACTGGAAAGTTTATTTATGCTCCAACAACCTTCTGTCTGTCTACTCTTGTAGATAAAATAGAAAGGCAAATTATGGTCAAAGATTTACCAAAGCTGCATATCATTAACACCTTCTTGGAAAACCAAGTTTCCAGGCAACTCTCCCACTATAAACACCTTTGATACTACCATTTCTTTTGAGATTTTAGTAGATAAAAGTTATCACTACACCATCAAAGCATAAGATGAATGCTTGTCCAGATAATGAGCTACCACATAAAGACCTCCTGTTTACTATGCATTCCCCAGTTAGGAACACAAACTTATACATAGTACTTCAGATGCACATAAGACTCTACGTCAACTCTCTTTGGTGGTTCTAAGTCAAAAGCTTTGTAGTCAAAAAAGATAATTTGTCACTACTATACAGTATCCATACCATTCCATTCTTTATGTAGGAAGCCTACATCCCTACAATGGATAATGAAACTCTCAAGGTATGCTAAGAAGCATCTGAGAATTAAACACAAAAGTACCAATTGATCTTGCTCTACTTTAACAAACTTTTATTTATAAAGTATATTTATATAATGATATATATAGTCTATTTATAAAAATATTAGATAATTTCTTAGCAAAAATTCAAATTCATTGAGGGATGTGATTCCACTGAGCCACATTAGGTATGTCCATTACCAAATAACATGTTTTTAGAATTACTGGAGGAAAACTGCCATGTAAAAACATTTTTTTTTAAACAAAAGAACAGAAATACCACCTTTCACCCTTGGAATCTTTCCTCAGTGAGTAAAACACTCAATAATTTATCTGTCTTCTCTAATCTATGGTATATTTACTGCTAATGTTATACAGAACAATTTGAGCTGAGTGTAAAACTTTTTTTTGTTTTAATACTTGTATAATTAATATGGATTAGGAAAATTACACATAACTAGAACATTAAATAGTGACCATCTATGTTTAAATTGTAGCTAAAAGTTATTTAATGTTTAAAAGTAAGTCAATTTTAGGAAAACTTATAAGAAGCCAATAGTCTGTAATATGTATGTAATATGCAATTATGGCAAAAATTGTGAAAGAACGAATGATGCATAATGATTTTTGTTCAGCATCATAATTAGTTGATTTGGCAAACAGTTATTGACCTTTAGCTGACAAAAAGAAAACAATTTTATTATTATAGACTTTAGACAAATGTTCACCACAAAGGTTTGGTTCTGAAAATTCAGAATCTTTATGTGGATTATATCCTTAAAAGATCAGCCACAGATTTCATAGGTTCAATAATGTTCACAAAATAATAGGTGAGGCATGCCAGCACAGCTAGGGAAGGTTTTTGTTGATTTTAAAGTACAAACCAAGTCCTCATTATGGAAGGAAGGAAGGAGGGAGGGAGGGAGCAAAGAAAAGGAGAGGAAGATAGTTAAATCTGCCAATCAAGAAGCTCCCTCCCACCACCAAAGGTTTAAAACCAATGGAAAGAAGTGATAAAGGCAGATCCTCAAGATCTTCCACCATACCCTAATCTCAATAAGATGTCTCAAGTGAACAGAATTTAAAATAAGAGATGCATTACCAATAAATACAGTAGTAGTAGATAAAAACAAAAAACTGTCTAACAAAAATAAGATAACCCACTGAAAGCAATGGCAGTTGGAAGAGTTCAAGTGGAACTATGAGAGGAAGGGGGAGAGGAAGGATCATAGAACCACGAAATGTGTTGAAAGAAATTATCTACTATAGCCAATACTGCCAGGCTGCAATTAAAATCCTAGAAAGATTTCAGAGACTTTTTTGTTACTGAACCTAGGCCACAAATTTTCATGGTTGTAGAAGGAACCATTTATTTAGGTTTAAATGAAAGCATACTTATTCGAAGAGTTTGATAAAATGGGGGAAAACATCCAACTTCATTTATAACTCACATGCTTGCTTAGATGGATATGTACATGAGCAGACTATAGTTTGTACAGTTCTTGAAGGAAGATAAGAAAAAAACTCAGTCTAACTACATATGTAACAACTTAAGTTTAGCCCTTCCCAAACCTGGTAAGAGTCATGGTAGAAAATTGCAGAGCAGCCCCTTATTGGAGGGAAACTAGTGCAGTAAATTGCTGTGGGAAAAGAGTGTTTTGATTTGGTAAGTCTTGAATAAGACTCCACAGATGGATGCACCTATAATTCATTCTCACTGTGCATATAAACCAAATAAAAGGTGCCCACTAGAGGAAGAATTCTCACCATCTCTTCAGGGCCTGAGCATATCCTCAACTAGACCCTGGGGTAAGATCAGGGAGGTTTTACTTGGTTCAGGCCTGTGTTCCAGGACATATGTATTTGTTTTGCTTTGTGGGTGGGTGCCCATCTGCCGGATTCAACAATTCTTTCCAGCAGTGAGAATGTTTTATGTGTTTCCTAATACCTGTACAAAAAAAAAAAAAAATTTATCCTTTTTTTAAGGATAAATTGTTATCCTTAAAAAAAAAAAAAAAAACTCAGCATCTGGCATGTGAATGAGCATATTTGGATTCCAATGGATGAGAGCAGGTAGAATATCTTTTTAAATTACCCTCTAGAATATTAAAGTAGAATCTCCATATTTAACATCCTAACCCTGAAGCAGCTCAGCAATCTCAGAAAGGGCATAACTTGGCTTTAGAAATTTGATGAGTTGGATGTACACTAGTATATAAGTTGGCCCAAGGATTCATGCATTAGAACCTAAGTACACAATATAGTATATAATCTGGAAGTCATTATAGTGAGTTTGAATTGAGGAAATTTTAAATCAAGGTTTTGGATTCAAGGATATGTTTCTGAGTAAGCAACCCCTTCTTCAGAGACCCTATGATCCAGGAAGCTAAATGAGTTGTAAAATCCCTGGTATCTTGAACAATTTCTAGGCAAATCTATCTCCCAACACACACAGAATGGGTCAATATAATGTCAATTTCTCTATCACACAAAATGACCTGAATTGCCTATTATGAATTGAGGGCTTTCTGTACCTCCTTCTCAAAGAAGTCACGACTGTCACCAAGTAGAAATCATACATTCAAGTTTACATAATTATTACCATTTAATTATTAATAATGATTAAATAAGCTTCATGGAGTATTTGCTACTTCAGTCAACACTTCATACTGTATCACCTGCATTAACAAATTTGGGGTGCTCAGGGGTATAGCTCAGTTGGTATACTTGCCTAGCATGCACAAGGACTCTAGGTTCAATCCCCAGCACTACCAAAGAAAAGAGAGAGAGAGAGAGAGAGAGAGAGAAAAGAAAAGAAAAGAAAAGAAAAGAAAAGAAAAGAAAAGAAAAGAAAAGAAAGAAAGAAAGAAAGAAAGAAAGAAAGAAAACAAATTGGGGTCAACTATATTCTGAGTTCACCAACAGAAAGAAAACCTGACTTATGAATGGGTCTGTCTGGTATTGACTGCACAATTTCCACAGAACAGCTAACTTGTACCCTCATTTGTACATATCCACATGAAATAAGGAAATACTCATTTCCTCCAATAGGGTGAGTAAACAACAATAGAGAATACTACTGAAAGCGGCCACAAGAAATCCCAGCTTCTTATATAATTATGGGTGATGGCTAATATGAATAAATGGGTTAAGATTTTAAAAAATTGGAGTATTAGGTTCAGCTAAAAATTGAACTCATTGTCGGCTGTCATTAAAATTCATGTGTCACATAGACTTGAATACCAAAGGAGAAAAAGGACAGGAAGAACACACATAATGTCAACTTGGCATGGCCAAGTTGATAAACACACTTTCTTAACCTGAAGAAGATACAGCAATATTTTAGTTATTTGAGATTTGGAATAGTACCAAAAATGACATGTCAATATAGAATTATGTGGGCTAGATTATACTGCAATAACAAAACCCCAAATCTCATTTCTCTTAGGTATATACTTAGGAATGGAATTATTGGTCATATGAAAACCCTATGTTTAGCTATCTGAAGGACTGCCAGATGGTTCTCTAAAGTTCTTGTATCATTTTACATTCCTGCCAGCAGTGTGTGAGGGTTCACATTGCTTCAGATCCTTGCCAACACTTCTTATTGCCTATCTTTAAATTATAGCCATCCTAATTTATGAGAAGTGTTATCTTGTGATTTTTTGATTTGCTTTTCTTTAATAATTAATGTTGTTGAGCAACCTTTCACATGCTTATTGGCCATTTGTATTTCATTATCTGGATGTCTGTTCAGACTCCTTTGCTTAGTTTTGCTGTTGTTGTGTTGGAGTTTTAAATATTTTTTCAAAATTTTTATTTTAAATTGTGGTACAATACACATAAAATTTACTATCTCTTTTTTTTTGGGGGGGGGTTACTGGGGATTGAATTCAGGGGCACTCACCCTCTGAGCCATATCCCCAGCCCTATTTTGTATTTTTATTTAGAGACAGGGTCTCACTGAGTTGCTTATTGCCACCACACCCAGCTTACTTTCTGTCTCTACAAATATATCTTTTAAGTACCCCATATAAGTGTAATCATTTTGTACCTGGCTTATTTCACACAGCATTTATCCATGATGTGGAATGTGAGAATTCCCTTCTTTTTTTTAAGGCTGATGAATATTCCATTGTACATATACACATCATATTTTGTTTCTGTTCATCTATCAATGGACATTTGGGTCACTTTCACCTTTCAGTTATCATGAATAATGCTATTGTTAATATCCGAGTAAGTATGTTTGAGACCCTGCTTTCAGTTCGGTTGGATATAAACTCAGAATTGGAATTACTGGATCATATAGTAAATCTATCTTAAATTTTCTGAGGAACTGCTGCACTTGCTGTACCACTCTACGTTCTTAGCAACAGTGCATAAGGGTTCCAATTTTTCCTTCCTTGTAAACACTTCTTTCCTCCCCATCCTCTCGTTCTCTCTCATGGGTCTGAGGTGCTTCTTATTGTGACTTCATTTCATTTCCTTAATGATTAATGATATTGAACATTTTTTTCATGTTGGACATTTGCTACCTTCTTTGGGAGAATGTCTATTCAAGTTTTTTTGCTCATCTTTTAATTGGGCTATTTGCTTCATTGTTTTATTTTTAGTTATTTTTTAAAATATTTATTTCTTAGTTTTAGGTTAACACAGTATCTTTATATTTATGTGATGCTGTGGATCGAACCCAGTGCCTCATGCATGCTAGGTGAGCACTCTACCACTGAGCCACAACCCCAGCCCTAATTTTAGTTCTTTATCCATTCTGAATATTAACATATCAGATGATTTTCAAAAACTTTCCCCAATTTTAATGAAATCCAATTTGTCTATTTTATCTTTTGCTACTTATGTTTTTCATATTCAAGAAACCATTGCTATATTCTATGTCACAAAGTTTTTCTCTGAAGTTTTCTTTTAAGAGTTTCATAATTTTATCTCTTACATTTGGGTCTTTGATCCCCTTTATTTTTGTATATAGCATAAAGATATGATTTCATTCTATTGCATGTGGCTTTTTAGTTTTCTCCATACTATTTGTTGAAAGATCTTTCTCACTGAATGGTTTTGGTACACTTGCTGAAAATCATTTGGCCACATATATCTTTATTTTTGGCTTTTATTCCATGTCAGTGGTCTATTTTCTGTCTTTATGTTGGTACCACTCTTATCATGATTACTGTAGCTTATTATTTTTTTTTCCAAGATTGCTTTTGCTATTTGGGATCCCTTGAGATTCTGTTAAGTTTCAGATTTTTTTTTTTCAAATTCTGTAAGAAACTTTGATTGGTTTAATGGGGCTGTTTATCATTTACTCTTCAGTAAGAGTTCTTTAAAAGTTCTAGAGATAGGTACCTTATCAAACATGATTCACAATTTAGTACCCTATAGGTTATTTTTTTATTGCTTGTAGATAGTATTTTTAGAAGCACAAGTCTTTAATTTTCATGAAATTCATACATGTTTTTCTTTGGTTGTTTGGGCTTTTGTTGTAAAAAACTAGGAAATAATTGCTTAATACAGTCACAATATTTACACCTGTTTTCTTCGAAGAGTTTTACCTCATATTTTGGTCTTTGGTCCGTTGTGAGGTGATATTTGTATAAGGTAAGGTTTCAATTCATTCTTTTGTATGTGAAATATCTGATATTCTCAGTGGCATTTATGTTAGCCACTATTAAATTTTGTTACCCTTGTCAAAATTCAATTAATCATAAATGTGAGGGATTATCTCTGATCTTTCAATTCTATTCCATTCATCTACATGTCTATCCCTAGATCAGCAACATCCGGTTTATTAGTTTTCCAGTTGTTTTAAAATCAGGAAGAGTGAGTGCTCCAACTTTCTTCTTCTTTAAAGGTTATTTTGACTATTCTGTATATTTTAAATTTCTTGAATTTTAGATCTTGTTTGTAATGATCCAAATTTTTGTTTTGTTGTATGCCATTAGGACAATTTTAAGTGGTTGTTTTATTTTTCTGTAGATATGGCTGTTTTGCTGGGAAGCAGGTCTGCAAAGCTTCTTGTGTTCACATTCCAGAAGGGGATGTGATTTTTTAACTGTATTTTTGTGGCTTCCTCAGCCACTACCCAAGTAATTACAATATGCATTACAAGTCATCTTTAGCATAATACTCATATAATCTGAAAAAAATACAATAACTATATAATTTTTAATTTCCTTACCCCAAATTTAAACTATTTTGTTACAAACCACTTTACATGTCGTCTAATTAGTCTTTTATATAAAAAATATTTATTTTTATAATCCTCAAGTCTTTCAGTGGATTTGTTATTGTCTTGTATAACTTCCTTTCAGCCTTTTGGGTTTTCTTTAGCAATTCTCTTAAAGCAAGTTGGCTAGCAATGTTACTTTCTAGGTGTTAATTAGAATCTAGGCATGTTTTCATTTGGCATTTATTTTGAAGTTTTGGTTGATAGTTCCTTTTCTTCCATCACATCAAATACATGATTCACTGCCTTCTAGCCTGCATTATTTTTGATGTCAGCTGTTACTGTTGATCCTCTTTCAGATGAATCAGTTTGCTCTTTTCAAGATTTTCCCAAGTTGTTGTTGTTTTTTTTTTAATCTCCTGTCTTAGACTCTCATTATTTGTACTGGTCTGTCTTCTGTTGTTTCAGATTTTAGTATAAAGCTTACCTATAATGAAATGGGACTGTCTCCTTAAGAAACATTTGATTTTTTTCTATTTCATTTATTTTTTCAAACTTAGTTTACTATTCATATTAGTTTTAAAAATGTGGCATTATATTTTGTTTCCTTTCAGAAATATAAGGGCATAGCACTCAGGAGTTCATTCTGCATACACAGCATTAAGAGGTGACAAGAATAAAATAACAATTAATGATCTGAGTGTTTCCAGTTGCAAAATCAAAACTCTCTTCTTATACAGTGACTAAAATGGAGAATGAGCATGAAAAGTAGTGCTCTTCTTCTGGAACAGACAATATTAATAAAACCTTAAATGCAATCTTTAATGAAAAGTCATATGCATTATAAATAGTGGTAGTAGGTGTGATGTGGAGATGGCTACATATGCTTTAAGAATGCCACATCTTTTATCATACAAATTTCAAATATTTCTTGGCTACATCTTATAAGCATTTTAAAAGAATGGAGCTACATCAACTAAAGGATAACCAATAAATATAATTCTTCATTAACACAGAATGTTAACAACAATGATTAAAATATTTTCCCTCATATAGTCAAAATACTAATCTTCATTTACAAATCTGTAGGCAAACATGTAATTACCAAACAATGTATAGCACAGAAACAACAAAGTGTTGTAAGTCTAGTTATCATAATAGGTTTTCTAATACACATAATTATCAACAATTTATTATAAAAACCTACATATACAATTAATATTTGATCAAAAGTCTTTTAAAAATATATTCAAAATGAAATGTGTAGAAAGAGACATTTCAAAGTCATAGCAGTTACTACTCTTACAATATTTAATCATTTTTACAATAGGTCTACCGGTCCATTTCAATTAAATTCGTTCTCAGAACCATCACATATCTTGTTGAATTTCATTCAGAGCACAAGCAAGTTGCTTAATTTTTTCTTCCATTGCTTTTTTGTTCTTGCATGTTTCTTCCAGAAGTTCACGCATTTCTTCTTCAACTTGATGCACCTAAATCAACATGTAAACTTTACTTTTTTTAATTTCCTAAAGAAAACATACGTTAAATGCATTCTGAAAGAAAAAAGTCAACAACTTATTATGTATTTTGTAATTTGTGACTCATTTAATAAGATTGGTAAAATATAACTTATTCAAATGTTATTAGGGAAAATACAATGTTTGTATAGTATAAAAAGTACTTTCATATATATTGATTTAGTTCTCATAAAGTCCTTGTGGAAAAGACATGGTAATATATTTAAACTCTATTTTGGAGCATAGAGAATTTCTTTAAGGTTGTACAGTCTCTGTGTACCACAGTGTGGGCAGAGTTTTCCGACTTATTCCTTCTACTATCATGTGTGGCCTATATATGTTCAGTCTTATGTTCAACTTAAAAAACATTTCCTCATAGATCTTCAAAACCTTCAAAATTTTCAAAACCTTGAAATAACCTTCCTCCCCAAAGAAACCTTTTTAATGTAGTCCCTACTGCATTTCTGAAAGTGCTATTGATGGTTCCATATTATCATTTTTAAGAGATCATTTTATAATTTATTCCTAACTTACATTTCCCTAGGTCCTCTGTATCTGACACTGTTAACTTCTGCTTGAAACATTCTTCTATAACATTCTTGATACACCAATATGACCATACTTTTCTATTTTTCCTAACCCCAATACACATTTCCTAATCTCTTTTCCATGGTTTTTAACTGTCAGCTCTATGTGATTCTGAATACTACTTGCCTGCCCCCCCCCCGCCCCCGCCGGCCCCATACCTGATTATTACATTTAAGCTGTGGTTCTGTTTCTCCAACTCCTTTTTTTAAATGAATTCCTTCCTTCCTTTAATGCTACTGACCTTACTGGCTGAAGGTCCAACACTGAACTCAGTATTTTCCTTTAAGTTAAGGCCCTAATCTTATATATTTTATTCAGAATTACCCGACATACTCTAGCTTAATACTTGGTAGATGTTAAATAAAAGACCTGAAATATCTGTCGATTTGAAATAACTGAATTTTGTAGTTATTTTTATTCATTGAGATTACTTCCAAAGATCTCTTTCTGTTTGCATGGAGTTATGAGGTTATTTCGCTTGAAGCCACAACTTTAAATTATATCCTAGATAGAGCATTACTTTGCCTTCTGTTACTTCTTTTCCAGTTGCTCATTTTTAAATTTCTAGTCTTGGACACCTTAGTTTCTTTCTTTATTTGTTTTGAGGATTGAACTCAGGGGCACTTAACCACTAAGCCACATCCCCAGTCCTTTTAAAATTTTATTTAGAGACAGGGTCTCACTAAGTCGCTTAGGGCCTCAATAAGTTGAAGCTAGCCTAGAACTTGTGATTCTCCTTCCTCAGCAGGTGTGAGCCATCCAAACAATTTAGTTTCTTATTACCACTCAAAATTAAGGACAAATGGAGATTCAAAGTTGACTCTATTGGATCTTGCACAGGGGTCATACCAGAATCAGCTGTGGAATTTTAAAAATACCTGAGCCTCCAGTCAAGGTATAAAAATCTTGAGGGAAGGCTCATGAATGAGTAGTATTAAAACCTTCAAAGGTGCTTCTAATGTTTGCTTTTGATTTAGCATCACCTGAAACTTATTCTTTTATCAACCTTCAAGATGATAAGGCTGATAAGTTTTGAACTATAATGAATATAATGAATAAAGTACTTTTTGAGAATTTTTTTCAAAGTTCTCTCCTCACCTAGTATAGACAAAGGAATTGATTGGTTAGAGAGATGAAAATTTTCATCCAGGGATCATGGATCAGGTACACACAAGGATCAAATTTACAATTTTGGAGGCTGGGGCTGTAGCTCAGTGGTAAAGCATTTGCCTAGCATGTGTGAGACACTAGGTTCGATTCTCAACACTGCATATAAATAAATAAAATAAAGGTCCATCAACAACTGAAACCATACATAAAAATTTTTTTAAAAAGTTATAATTTTGATTTCATTAGAATTATGTCCCACAACTAATCAAAGTATTACCAAACCTGGCATCATGACAGTTTTTGGTAACACCCTATCTATTAGTTCATAAAAACATGCTACCTTTTCCCTTTATAATTTCCAAAGATCTAATTTATTTATCGATAACTATTTAACACTGATTATCATACTGAATTTTACTTACAGTACCTTTAAATTTGCAGAATCAATACATTTCTGCTTTTCAGTTTCCAGTTGTATTATTTCAGCTTGATGAGCTTCAACAATTGCATCGACTTGTTTCTTAAAGGCATCATCCAGACAATGAAGCTTTTTCATTGCATCTCTTAAAAAAAGTGAGAAAAACCCTATGTATATATGTGTGTATGTGGAGGGTGTGTATACAAGTGTTTTTTTTTGGGGGGAGAGGGGTTTCCATATGCTGTGTTATTGATACCACTTTATATTTTGATACAAGAACTGATCATTAAACTATATAATAACATTGTTTACAGAAACTTCAAGTTTACAAATTTTAGAACTCCATTTATATACAAGGTAAAATTTTATTTCCTCTTTGAGTCGAACACATTTTATCCATCTCAATTCAGTATTTATGTTTAAAGAGACCCCACATCCTGTAGGACTTAATGCTTACTTTTGTAGTTCAATACTTTTGTCTCTTTCAGCTTTAAGTTTCTTTTCCTTGTTTTCAAATTTTACTTTTGCTTCTTTTACTTGCGTTTCAAGGTGACATAAAAGTTCTCCTTTATCATGCCATTTCTGATTAAGTGAACTAATATGAGAAGTAAATTAAAAAGTAAGTTAGGTATATGAAATTATGAAGTCACTTTTTTTTTCTGTGAGAAACACTGTATAATACCTGTAAGCTTTTCTAATTTCTTCAAGTTCTAATTCCTTTGTTTTCAACTGTTGTTTTAGTTTTTCCTTTCTTTCATTGTGTCTTTCCAATTTCTCAATTATACTATCCAGCTGTGCACATTTTTCATCAAGTTGTTCTTGAGCAGATTTTTCTACTTCCGTGATTTTTTCTTTTAATGCTCTGATTTGCTCATCTTTTTCTTGTACACTCTTTAAGAAAAAAAAAAATCTGTACTTCATTTTACCAATCTTCAATTCAATGTTTCATATTCTGATAAGATATGGCTTATATTATCATTTAAAAGGCTATTTTAAACATGCTAATTTTTTATGACTCCTAACATTTTACAACACTATTTCCAGTTTCTTTAAAGGCCATGCAGAATTTTCTTTAAAATTCAAGTTAACAAACATCAGGTAGCACTTTTAAGAACAAAGGGGCAAATATTATAAAGGAAATACATGACATTTGTTTTATATTCTACAACAGTTGGGAATCATTGAGACAAATTATTTTGTGGATGGATGCTATGATCCACAGATTTTCAAACCCGCCATTTGCTGTTTTTCAAAACTAAAATGTCAAACTTACATCTTTTAATTTTGTAATGGTTTCAGTTTGGTCTTCGATGATTTTGCACTTTATTCTTAATGCATCAATATCCCTTTCATTTCCCTTTCTTAGAGATTCATTCTCTCTAGTTAAACTTTCAATTTGAGCCTCTAATTTTCCACGATTCTGGGCTAGAGTGGATCCTTAAAAACAAACATCATCAGTTAGAAATGGTAACATGCCTTGGAAGCTTTTTATTTTATGAAAATCTTATTTAACAATGTAGAATATATAGTAAATATAAAGAAAAATTAAACAAAAACACAAAGCATACAATAATATAACATGAAGGGGAAAAGGGAAGTGAACAAAAAGCTTTCTAAACACTTACGCTATTTACAAATCTAAAATCATGAATAAAATCGAGGACAAGTAACTCAGACGTGTACTACTTCATTCATGTCCTTGCATTCAAACAAGCCTAGTAATACTAAAAATTCCTAAAGGGAGTAGACAAATGGCCAATGGCTCCATTAAGACCAATATCTAACTGTTCATAATTTTAAAGGTATCTATAAATACCATAAAACAGCATGTTATCTCTTGTCTTATAGTAACAGGAAAAGGAATGAGATTGAGGATTTACCTAAACCTAAAGTGGTCTTCAATCATGCACTATTTTATATTTCCGCATGCCAATAGTATGATTGTTACAAACATCTGAATAAAAAAATTGCATACTATACAAATAATTTAAAATCATCATACAATAATTTTAAAATTATTTTATAATATTTATTTTTTTTTTTAGTTATAGGTAGACACAACACCTTTATTTTATTTTTTTGTGGTGCTGAGGATTGAACCCAGGGCCTCATGCATGCTAGACGAGCGCTCTACCTCTGAGCCACAACCCCAGCCTACAGTAATTATTTTTAAAAGCACACGTGGTTCAGAAAAATGACCAAATCATATTGGAAGAAAACAATAAAAAATATCAGAGCTAAAAGCATTTTGAAGTTTTCACCATGATAAATGATAAATACTTCAGGACAGATATTTTATTCTGATTTAAAAATTACAAAATTTACACAAGCATAAAAACATTATATGTTCACTATAAAATGCCACCCTTTTTCCTGGTATCTCAAGGTCGTTACAGCCTTTTCTCTCCAATACCCAGATATTGACTATTTTCCCTCTGAAAATTTGAGAATTTTACCCTGTTGTGCCAGCTCATGTCCCCATACTTTTCTTTCTGTCCTTAAACCATAAATAAGTGATTCCTTGGCTGCTAGCTCAGATATAAGCTGGACTTTTTCGTGCTTGAGAAGTTCTATTTGAATACTCTTCTGCTTGTCATCTTCAATCAAAATTTCAAGAGTGTTGATTTGATTCTGTTTAACCCCAAATTTAAAAAAAAAGTGATTATTTTAAGTGCTTATTTTTTTTTTTTGCATTTTACAAAGAGAAAAAACATTATTTAAGCAAATACAACCAAATGTTGCCAAATTATATATAAGAAGTTTGTTTTATTAGCTAAAGATAAATATCAACCATGAAATAAAAAGTCAAACTTTAAGAGACTGCTTCTTTTAATACTGTGAATTTAATTCTAAAATTATGGAGAAACTATACTTGTAATATTCAAAATATTCAAAAATTTCTTATGATGCATTTTAATCAATATTCTAAAAGTTATTTCCCCCAAACTGAGTTATCTTGGAACAGTTATGGTTAAGTATATTTAAAAAGTACCACCACCACTACCATTACCATATTAGTATCAGAAATGCAAGTGGTATTTCCCAAACTTCAACTATTTGAACATTACCATTCTAATTTTTGTTGTATCACCTGTACAAATGAGGACCTATTAAGCATGTTTCTTAAAATTAATTCACTTATTTTACATATATATTTTAAGCTAAGCAATACAGTATATGAAATCATAAGTCTAATCTCCTTAGTCATACTTTTTTTTCATACACATCACAATATATAATTGCTATCATTTAAAAGTTCATTTTAAGGCTAGGTGCAATGGCGCATGCCTAAAATCCCAGTGATTTGGAAGGCTGAGAAAGGAGGATTGCAAGTTCAAAGTCAGCCTCAGCAACTCAGCAAGACCTCGTCTCAAAATAAAAATATAAAGGGCTAAGGATGTGGGACTCAGTGGTTAAGGATACCTAGTACCAAAAAAAGAAAAAAAAAAAGAAAGAAAGAAAGGTTCATTCTGTGTACTTTCTAAAATCATAACACGGTTGAAAAAAATGATATAAAAAAATTGAAGGGAACTATAATGTTATGAAGTCTTACCTGTAAATTTGCTGCTGTTTCCTGTTTTAATTTGGAAACTTCTGCGAGTTTTGTTTTTTGTTCCTTCACCATACAGGTCAGATCTTTAATTAAAGAGGAAGACTCATTTTCTTTCCGTTGAGCCCAAATAAGAGCATGTTTGCTCTTGGCTAACTCAGTTGCAACATTTTCAAAACCATCTTTAACCTATATTTCAAAATTGCATTTTATATAAATGGCAGTTCTCCAAATAATTAAAAAATATTTGCTTCTGTAAACAGCTTCCATGTTTCATTTTTAGAATCAGAGTTTTAGAAAAAGAATAAAATTCAAAGATAATTTGTTTCAATTTAAGACCCAAGGAATTAGTGGATTTACAACCAGAATTCATTAATTTGAGAACTATTTACTGAGGGCCAGCCTGTTGTGTGCCAGTCATTGTTCTAGGCACTGGAACATATCAATGAATACAATGGACTAACATCTCTGCCTCTGTAAAGGTTACATTCTAATGGGTAGGGACTAACAGTATAATAATAAGCTTATTCAATGATATGTGCTTGGGTGAAAGCTAAAGGGATGTGAAATGTTGGAGAGGCAGGTTCAATTTTAAATGGCATAATCATTGAGAAGGTAATACTGCATCAATGACTTGGAAGGAGGTAAACAAGAGAACTATGCAAATATGTGTAGAAGGTGTTCTAGGCAGGAATGTGCCTGCAATGCTGGAGGAACAGCATGAAGGCTGATGTCACTGGAGTGGCATGGATGAAGGGAAAGATGGTTAGGATATGAAATCAGAGAGTTAAATTATAAAGAAGTATGAACTACTCTGAATGAACTGGAGGTACAATAGAGGTCTTTGAGAAGAGGAATCATGATCTAACTTACATTTTAATAGAACATTGCAGCTGCTGTGATCAGCGTAAAGAGAAAGGAGGGATATGGATAGAAGCAGAAAGATCAATTAAAAGGCCTTTAAAATGATACAGGTGAAAGATATGTGACTCACACTAGGTTGGCATTAACAGGTGGTAAGAAAAGACTATATGTATTTTCAACATAATGGTGACAGAATTTCTTAGTGGTGATGGGATATGGAGTGTCAAAGAGGACTCAATCAATGATGATTCTAATTTCTGACCTAAGCCCTTAGAAGGATGGAGATGTTATTAAGATAGAACAAGTGTTGAAGAAGGTTTGAGAAAAAGTCAGTAGAGATTTTAAATAGGTGGTTACACCTATGAGTTTGAAATGCAGGCCAAAGATCTAGTTTGGAGATACAAGAAATGATGCTGGAGGAGTTTACCAAGAGTCTGAGTGTGTCTAGAAAAGCAGGGTTAAGGATTGAAACTTGGGCATTTCTAATGAAATTTTGGAAACAATAGATAAATTAACAAAAGAGATTGAAAAGAGGAGAAATAACAGAAAGCCAAGAAACCCAAGAGATGTGGTGTGCTGGTAACCAAATGAAGAAAGAATCTGGAGAAGGGGGGAGAGATCAACTCTGCCAATATTGCTCTTAGGTCAAATCAAATGAGGACTAAATAGATGAATTTCAGTGTGGATGTTGCTAATGGCTTTGACTACAGCAATGCCAGTACAGCAGTAGGACTAAAACCCTTACAAAAGTAGGTGAGAAGGGAGAGAAGCAGAAAAATCGGCGTGAGCAAAAACACATATTTAAGAAGTTCTGTTATAAATCTAAGTACAGAAACACAGTGATAGCCAAATGGGATCAAGAGAGTTTTCTTAAAGAAAAATCATAGAATGTGTATGTGCTGAAGGGAATAGTCTAACAGAGAAGGAAAAACTGCTGATGTGTGTGTGTGAGAGAGAGAGAAGGAAGATGTGCTGAAGCCATACTCTTCAGCAGGCAAGAGGAAATAGGATTTAGCATATAATTGGTGGGATTACCTTAGGAATGAGATTGTTCCTCTATAGCAGGGGTTGCCAAATTTTTCTGTAAAGGGCCAGATAGTGGCCACAGATAATATTAAACCAAATGAGCATGGCTCCTTTCCAATAAAACTTTATTAAGAAGAAGAAGAAAAAAAAGAGGCAGTGGACCATATTCTGCTCGAGGGCTTTAGTTTTGTCAACCCCTGCTCTACAGTGGTAGAGGAAAATTCAGATTTTCCCATTCCTATTCCCAATCCCCTGCTATCTTTACTTCACTATTTATTATCTTAATAAGTTTTTCTAATCTCATTAAGTGTAGCTATTATTTATGTGAGAAGGTTCTAAGAATTTATGTAATTTATTTAAGAGCCTAAAGCCAGCATGCACATAGAGCCAGGATTCTAAAATGTAGTCTTCTTATCAAACAATATTTTGTTGATTGTGTTTTCAATAAAGAGCTAGATACCAATTGTTACCTCTTTAAATCTTCTGGCTTCAACAGTTAAAGCAATACGGAATTCATTTTCTAAATCCAAATATTGCTGGTTTAATATACCAACTTTATCATGGTATTCTTTAATTTCTTGTTCATGTTTTCTCTCTTCTTTGGCTATTTCTTTAGCTAAGGCATCCTGGAACTCAGCATCACTGAAAAACTCCCTTGTTTCAAGTTCTTTCCTGGAATGAAAAACAAATACAAATCAAAGGATGCTGTTCCCTTAAAAAGAAATATTGTAAAGGTCCTTAAATAGGTCTTAATGTTCTATATTATGTAATGTTAAGATCAGATCCTCACTTTCAAAAACAGAAATTGGGTACAGATAGGTACAGAAAAAATACATAAAGCTTATAAGTATATTCAGTGAAGGGGATAACAGGAGTATGTCATATCTTTTTTAAAATATTTTTTTAGTTGTAGATGGACACAATATCTTTATTTATTTATTTTTATGCGGTGCTGAGGATCGAACTCAGTGCCTCATGCATGCAAAGCAAGCTCTCTACCACTGAGCTACAACCCCAACCCGAGTATGTCAAATCTTAACTTCACTGAAATAGTTCCTTCATTCTATGGCTTCTGAAATTCTTTAGGTGTATTCGCATCTGTACTGTATCTTCTACTTTGGTTTTTCCTTTTTTAACTTGTTATTTTCAGTTATATATGACAGTAAAATGTATTTTGGCAAATTACACATACACAGAGTATAATTTATACTATTTAGGATCCTATTCTTGTGGCTGTACATGATGTGGAGTTACCCTGGTTGTCTATTCAAATACAAGGTTAGGAAAGTTATGTCCGATTAATTCTTTCCTTCCATATTCCCCTCCCCACTCCCTTCCCTTCATCTAATCCAATGGATTTCTATTTTTCCCTTCCCCACCCTACTCTGTTTTGGGTTAGCATCCACATACCAGAGAGAAAATTCAGCATTTGGATTTTAAATGCAGTTTGATTTGTACTAGATTAAAATAAAATGTCAAAGTTTCAAAATATTTACAAATCTTTTGATTTGCGTTATTATTTTTTGGTACCGGGTATTGAACACAAGGGAACTTGGCCACTGAGCCACAACCCCAGCCCTATTTTGTATTTTATTTAGAGACAGGGTCTCATTGAGCTGGTTAGGGCCTTGCTAAGTTGCTTAGGCTGGCTTTGAACTTGTGATCCGCCTGTCTCAGCCTCCCGAGCTGCTGGGATTACCTGTATGCACACCGTGCAGGGTGAGCAAGAGTCTCATTATATTGCACAGGCTGGTCTTGAATTCTTGGGCTCAAGTGATCGTCCCAAGTGCTGAGACTATAGGCATGCACCACTGTGCCTGGCTCTAGCGCTATATTTTAAAATATAAGTTCATTCTGTAGAATTCTCAACTATTTTCTGCATAAATCAAACCTTAACACAAAATCCACTGTTTTCAATTTTGGCTTTTAAAGACAAGAATGGAAAATTTAAAAACATCTGTAAAGAAAACTATAGAATTCTAGCTTTTTGTGATGTCTCCCCCATTTTTTTAACTGTCTCTCCCATACTCATGATGACAATTTTCCCTAGAGTATCAAAGTTTACTTAAAGCATTAAAAGTTTATAAGTACAAAAGTAAAATGGGTTCTTGATTTGATTCCATTCAAATAAATCAACAAATGGGATGGAATCAAACTAAAAAGATTCTTCACAGCAAAAGAAAGAAGAGAGAGTCTATAGAATGGGAGAAAATCTTTACCATATGCACCTCAAATAGAGCATTAATCTTCAGGATACATAAAGAACTCAAAAAAACAAATAACTGGGCTAAGGATCTGAACAGTCACTTCACAGAAGAAATACAATTGATCAACAAATAAATGCAAATCAAAACCACTCTAAGATTTCATCTCACTCTAGTCAGAAAGGTAATTATCAAGAATACAAGTAATAATAAATGTTGGTGAGGTTGTGGGGGAAAAGGTACATCATACATTGCTGGTGGGACTGCAAATTGATGCAACCGTTACGGAAAGTAGTATGGAGACTCCTCAGAAAACTTGGAATGAAACCACTGTTTGACCCACCTGTCCCACTCCTCAGTTTATACCCAAAAGGACTTAAAAACAGCATACTACTGTGATGCAGCAGTATGTTTATAGTAACTCAACTCACAATAGCTAAACTATGGAACCAACTTAGGTGCCCTTCAACAGATGAATGGATAAAGAAATTGTGGTATATATGTACAAGGGAATATTACTCAGCCTTAAAGAAGAATGAAATTATGGCATTTGCCAGTAAATGGATGGAACTGGAGAATATCATGCTAAGTGAAATAAGCTAGTCCCAAAGAACCAAAAGCCAAATGTTTTCTCTGATATGCGGATGCTAATTCACAATAAGCGGGGAGAGGTAGGGAAGAATAGAGGTACTCTGGATTAGAGGGGAGTGAAGGGAATGGGAAGGATGATGGAATGAACCAGACGTTATTACCCTGTGTGCATATGGTTACACAACCGGTATAAATCTAAAGCATATACAACCAGAATGAGAGGTTATACTCCATTTATTTATGAAGTGTCAAAATGCATCCTACTGTCATGTATAACTAATTAGAACCGTGCCCCCTGACCCCCGAAAAAAACCCACCAACAACAAATAGGTTTAGAAATGACAAAATTCAACTATTAGGACACTCAAGTAAGGACTAGAGGGAAATGTTCAAATTATTATGTGTTCTATATAGCAAGGATTGGGAAGCTACACCCCATGGACCAAATCTGGTCTGCTGCCCCTTTCTTTGTAAATAAACTCTTATTAGACCACAGCTACATTCATTTGTTTTATTATTGTCAATGGCTATTATGCAAAAAAGGCAAAGTCAAGAATGTGAGGCAAAGTCTGTGGGGAGCCACTCTGAATGATTCTCGCCTTCCATCCTAGAGCGGACAGGCTTTGACCAGTCACTACATCTTGTAGTGACCTGGACATTGCCTCAGCCCAGAAAGTTTGAGGGTGTGTCTTCAGATGTAGGCGTGTCACCCATGGAGTTTAACTATACTCACCTATTCCTTTGTAATACTACCCCTTTGCCTTGTTGGGATAGAATGCCCCATGGCAACTCCATTTGTGTGTCCCTCTCTCTTACTCTGCCTTTGGGTGTGGCCTTCCTAGATGTCAGTCAACCGGCTGACAGCAGACATCATGAAGCTCAACCCCCTGAAACCTGACCCCTTGCCTCATCTAAATGGCTTCCCCTCAATAAAAGGGTTCAGCATGTGCTCCCTCACTCTCTCTCTTTCCATGAACCCCTAAGGTCAAAGGAGCCATCTCAGGACCCAAAGAAAAGGTATTTGTTTCTGTGTGGTTATTTCATGCAGCCCAGTTCCCCTGGAGTGACCCTGAGTGTTTCAGTCAAGAGGAACGTGACAATTGGCACCCAAAAGGGACTTGTGGGGAGCCACTAGAGTCTGAATTATTTCCTCCTTATTTTGGTACCAGGGATTGAACCAAGGGACACTTAACCACTGAGCCACATCCCCAGCCCTTTTTACTTATTTTGTTTTTGAGTCAAGGCCTTGGTAAGTTGCTGAGGCTGGCTTTGAACTTACAGTCCTACTGACTCAGCCTCCCTAGCTGCTGGGATTAGAGGCATACATATATTGAATTATTTTCTATGTGGCCCTCCACAGAAAAAGTTCACAGACCCTTGTGTCAGAGAAATAAATACTGATTAATTTAACAAGAAATTACTTGGAAGTCAATTAAATAGCTTTCTTTATATATGTGAACTTTTGTTTAGTTTGGAGAAATATAAAACAAGCTTTACTGTTACAAAGCCTTTCCTCAAATGCAGACTGTAAAATCACCAATTTGTATTTTAGATACCAGTTCTTGCTAGAGGATTTTTTTTTTTTTGGTGGGGAGACATGGGGCGCCGGGGAGGGGGTGGAGGGTATTGACTCTCAGTCCCAACCTTGCATGGAGGCACATACCTGGGAAGGCGGCCCACCCCTATGCCCTGGGATGGGGGCTCCTCTGCCTGGGCTGAGGGGCTGCCGCCTGTTTTCAGCCTTCAGGGCCTGAGCTGGGCACCCAACCTGAGTCTACAGCAGATCAGAGGACTGGATAGAGGGGGCGGGAGCGAGGCCAACTCAGAGCTGCAGAGTGGGGGCCAGGGAGGCTGGCCAGGCAGGGCAGCTGGGCTGCAGCCCATGGAGGCTGGAGAGGAGACGGTGGCCAAGAACATGTGGGGGCAGGGAGGCAGCAGTGGGGGCAAAGAGACACGGAAAGATGGGGATGGAGTACAGCAGTATTATGCTCCTGAGAGGCTAATTGCTATTTCTCTTACAGTGAATAGATGTAGTAATTACAAATTTGAAGACTTTATTTTCATATTTATTTTGCGTGTATACAATATATGGATAATATATGTGTATGTATATAACATATTTATTTATGCATTTGTATATGCATGCCTTTGCATACACATATATACATCTAAGTGTGTATACATATTTGCTTATATATATATATATATATATACACACACACACACACACACACACACACACACATAAATAATTACATGGGAATGTTACAATTTTTGAATGAAAATAAAAGTATCAGTTACTTGGGCTTATTTTTTATTGCCTTAGGGTCAGACCATCTTCAGTAAAAAATTGTCAGAATATGTTGGATGAGTAGGCCCCCATTGTACCTTATAATATAAAAAAAAAATGTTGGCAAATGTGTGTAGCTCATTTGTTCATACAGCTAAGTAACTATTTTACCCATAAATTATTATTATTATTTTCTCTGAATGCATTTAGGACTGACTAGAAAATATATCAAAATGAATTAACTCACCTTGTTATCTCTTCTGGGTAGATACTGCAATAAGGCATCATAGACTGGATTGCTATGGATATTTAAGGATGTATAAACAGTTTTCTGAAGGATGCACGAAGTATCCTTTATTGGGCATGCTGGTATCAAAGTATTTCACAATTTGGAGTATTTTCAGACTTTACTAGTTTAGAATTCCTAATCTAAAAATATGAAATCCAAAATGATCTAAATCCCTTTTGGATTTTAGAATTTTGCATTAAGAACACTCATCCTATATAACACAGCACTTACATTTTTAATTTTACAAATGCATATTTCTTTGTGTTTTAAGTCTGATTCTGCAACCTGTATACTCAGAAAAATGAGAAATTATACCCCATCTGATTCAAATGTATGATATGTTCAAGATCATTGTATTGTCATGTGTAACTAATTAAAACAAATAAATAAAATAAAAAAAGGTAATCCTTAAAAAGAATTAGCACTTCCAAGCACTATGATTTTATCATAAATGAGGGAGTGGAAAGAGGAGTGGGGTAAAAGAAGTCCATAAAAACTGAAAGAGACAATGGGCTCTAAAACAATCTGTCAGAACACAGATACTTGCTTCTGTGGCAGCAGCAGGTTTAAGTCAAGGGAATCAGGCATATGAATGATTCACTGTTGCATAAGATCCTGTCATTTGCATTTTACTTTTGCTCATTATTTTTATTAGGCAAAGGCACTGAAAATCATGTGATTTATGCAAAGAAATTTTTGAGGGAAAATTACAAAATCTGCACATAATATTTTAGAGACCAGTAAATGACAAAGACAAAAAATATGTAAACATAACAAATTTTAATTTTGGCATATTTTGGAATTAAAATTTTAGAAATAATAAAAAAGTGAATATAAGAACTGAAACATAGAATTGGATTACTTTAATGACTGACTTCCTTTAAATTAACATTATATGAAATGTGCTTTAAAAGTGATCACATTTCATATCAATTATCAGCTCACTTTTCCTCCAAATTAATTACTCTTCATTATACTTCCATAAGTTGTTCTTTATGCTATGGGTAGGATAAGCCAGTAAATACTTCTTATTGGGCATCTTTCTGTGCCTATTGGATATGTCCATCTCTAGAATCATCATGATTTCAAAGCTAGGCTTCCTCTAGGAAGAGCCTATATAAAAATTACTGCCTCTATAAAATTGCACTACTGTGAAAGTAATGATAGGTAGAATAAAGGAAAAGATGGCTAGACAATGAGATGTGCAGACATTGAATACGGAAGTAAAAATTGAGTGGCCAGGAGACAGTCAAATAGATGGATATGATATAATATGTATATATATAATATGTATTCTAAGATTAAAAATAGAATCAAATGAATTAGGGGAAAATATGCATCCTTCACCAGTCTACAACTTCCTTATCTATAAAATGATCCATAGTGTTGTTTTTCCTTTAATAGTATGTAGTTGTTATGCATTTGAAAATATATTCTCAATTATCTCATTTAATCTACATATCCATTTAAGTGACATTCCTTATCTTTTAACTTCTATTTAAATATTTGTTTCATACAAACTACTCCTGCACTTTTTCTTTCTTGGATTCCAAAACATAGATGTGTGCCAATACTTTTGATGGCAAGGGCTGGTCTGAATTGCAAGCATCTTACCAATATGGGATATAGTATATATGTGTGTGTGTGTGTGTGTATACACCATATTTATACCCATACATATTACTCATAACATAACTTTAAATACAGAGAATGCCACCTCTGTGGCCATCAGGCCTGATCCTAAAAAGTCTAGTAAATGATATATTACCATATATTGCCAAATATGCACAGTTTTACAGAGGGTAACAAAACTCATCTATGTATGCTTCAGTTTTTGTCTATGTAGTCTTGATATAAACTTATTTATACTAGAGAACCTGGTGTCTTTCTAGAGGACTGATTTTAATGGATACATAAACATGGCATTTTCCATGAGCTGATATTGCCAGATTAACCAATGATCTATCACTGCCTCTAAATACGGAGGGTCGGGGGGGTGTGGGGGTAGCTTTCTTTTTTTATTTTTAAGTGTCAATATTTTTCTGATACATTTTTCATTTACCTGTGTTCTTGTTCTTTCAATGCCAGAAGTTCATGAAGTTGTTGGACTTGTTCCTTTTCTTGATGAAGGGAAGTTCGAAGTAAGTTTATTTCTCTATCAGCAGCTGCAGCCTTGATTTCCACCTCTTGGAGAAGCCTTATCTGAGAAAAGTGCACACAATTACAGTACCTAGGTAACAATCTCCCATGCTTCTATTTTAATGCCAATTCCCATAAGAAAAGTGCCTTTTAAATGATTAGACCTAGTGACTAAGTTTATTTTCAAAGTTTATTAATTAACAAGTCACACAAAGTATATTCTTACAATCATCAAATATATTGGCATTAACTACTGCTTATTTGCATCACAAATTTTGATGGGAATTTTTTTTCAGAAACCATGAAAATGAAATTCCTTCAAGTCCCCCACCCCCCAACTTTTAAATATTAGTTCTTCAAAATACAAGCCTAATTAATTACCTGCAGTATTTCCTTTTCTTGTAATTGCTTTGTATAAGTTAGCCTTAATTTAGACATAATTCAAAAGTCTACATGATTACTATATTTAAATTGATAATTCATTTTTTTGGCAAACTACCTAATATCTTTTAGGTTTACCATACAGTATAATTTATTACAGATTAGAAGTTATGAATTGATCCACATCACTGATACATTAAAAAAGAGAAATACCTGTGCCGCCTGCTGCTGCCCTTTTTGTCTCTCCATTTTTTCTAATGCTTTTTCCAGGGTTCTTAAGTGTCTAATGTGATCCTCCTGTTGATCTCTTGTTTTTATTAATTCAATAGTTAGTTTTTTAATTTCATTTTGAAGTTTGTGAACCATAATTTCGAGTTGTGCTTTGGCATTTCTCTCTCTAAAAATAATATTCTTTAGCCTAAGCAGAAATTATGAGCAGCAGTTAATTACATTATACATAGAAAATGAGAAAAACTGTAGTCAATATTAAAGACTACAGTAGAAAGACTTGAAGTATGTTTCGAAATGTAATTACAGTTTAAAAAAAAAAATGGCTGAAATACAGTATATGCCTTTCCCCTATCCCTAACACTAATACTGTGCCCAAAGAGAAAATGCTCTATATAAATTAGTGAAACTTTATCTTAAATAAACTTTCCTACTACACAGCAAAACTTTACTGAATACCTAATGTGTTTCATGCATTCAGGCTAGCTGTGGACTTTTTAAAAAGCATGCAAGAAGAGTTATATAGTCTGTGCCTTCAAAGGAACTCAGTATCTCACAGAAAAAAAAGATATATTTATAAAGCTGTGTGGCATCAAGTGATATATGAATAGCTACCTGAAAATTAACTTTGACTTTTCTGTATCCTCCCCAGATACCACATATTGATCCTTGCTTTGTATCAGTTAGAACCCATTGGTTATAGTTAAGAACTCTTAACTAGTAAAACAAAATGGAAGAATTTATTGACCCACATAGCTAAACTCAGAGAAAGAGTAGCACAGAACTATTCTCAGGGACCACTGAAACCAAGAACATGAATTCCATTGGAATTCTTTTTTTTTTTTTTTTTTTTTTTTTTTTTTTTTT
>NW_026000093.1:33631405-33638603 GCF_001458135.2 Marmota marmota marmota | reverse complement strand
GCCGCGGGGCGATTTGCTGAATAAGCAGTTACCCTCCGTGCGACAAACCTCTCGCGTTTGAGTCCCCGTAGCCGATCCTCGTGCGATGGAAATCCTTCCTCCAGGTTCCGGAGCACCCCACTATTGCTGGAAATTCCTAACAAGATATCCTTTAGCCGTCCTGACTTGTCATACTCCCACACAGTGAAGCAGCACACGGGGGTAATGCACTCCCCTCGCCGCCATCTTCCAAATCCTCTGGAATTCTTTATATGTGATTTCCTAGAGGCTATCTTCAGTTGTTCCAACTGTTAGGTGTCTTTATGTTTGGGGGAAGCGGGAAGGGGGTATGGAGGGAAGTTCTACAAACATTCCTGGGCTCCCATTCCAATATATCTGAGAACCAAATGGAAAGATTATCTTCTTCTAGCTCAACTCCAAAGAGTCACAGGGAAGATTCTGATTACTTCAATGTAGTTCATACGTGCACCCAGGAATATCACTGTGGCCATGGGCCACATTATGGTTAACCAGCCTGGGCCAGATACATACCCCCGCCTCAACCCTTATCCACATTCTATGGGAAGATATTTCATGATGGAATAAAAGTCTAATATTTGGAAAAGACAGCTTCATGAAATTACCGAGCTAGGCTGCTGCCCCACTATCTATTGTGTTTCTAGGCCGTATTTAAAGAAATATATCCATCAATTTCTTTACTAGAGTCATTTCTCCAATTTTTGTTCTTATCTCTTTTCATTTATTTCAAAAGAGTAGAGTAGTCTCCAAACTGGTCTTCCTTGTTTACTCTCTCAACTCCAGTTTGATGTTATATGAGAGAATGCCAGAATTTATTATTCTGTGGACTACAGGATGGGGCCATAGAAGCTATAGACAAGGAGATCTGAAGCAATTATCTAAGTGAGAGATAAAACATAAATTAAGGCAACAGTTTTAGGATATAGAGGAGAAAGTTCAGTATGTTTTAAGAAATGAAGAACATATCAACACCAACTAGATGTGGGATATGAGAAAGAGAAAGGAAATAAAACAATTATTCCTAGATTTCTACTTTTGGTGGCTGTCCAGATACGGATGGAAAACCATTTATTAGGGCTAAGAATACAAACTAAGGAAGCAGGATGAGTCTGCCTGAGGATAGGCTAATCTTAAGAAATACAGGCAAGGCAATTTTAGAAGGCATTTAGATAAGCAAATTTGTTCACCAAGGAGATCTGAACAATAAAAATATCCTACTAGATAAGATTCTCTCTCTCTCTCTTTCTCTCTCTTTCTTTTTTGGTGGTGCTAGGGACTGAACCTAGGGGTGTTCTACAAGTGAGCTACATCTCCAGCCTTTAAAACTTCATTATTATTATTATTATTATTCAGACAGTCTTGCTAAGTTGCTGTGGCTGGCCTGGAACTTGGAATCCTCCTGCCTAAGCCTCTTGAGCAGCTGGGATTACAGGGCAAGCTACCACTATACCCAACAAGATTCATTTTTTAAGATAACAAATACTCCACAGTATTGCACTTAGATGCCAGACCCTGTATTAGGTCCTAGGGATACAGAATCTCTAACAAAGCACATATGGGAATATCAAGATTGGTCAGGGATCTAACTTCAAAAGGACAGACAAACAAACATGAGTTTAGATAAAATTGGAATCAGAAAAAAATTGATTTTTTCAAGAACAATGAATATATAATATGGGAATGATGGTCAAAATCGACAGGTTATGTAAGAATAAAGATGAAATATACCCAAATCCTTCCAAATTAAATGCAATCTGGTAAGAAGCCTCAACCCAGCTTCCTCTAATATTCCACTAAGTAATACCCACAATATGAAATGAAATAGAAATTCCTTCATATATAGCTAAAAGCAAAGATAGCCTATTATCAAAATCTGTAATGAATTTCAATTATAAGCCAAAAAGAATTAAACTGAAATAAAAACATCTCCTAGAACAAGCTTTGCTTCATTTTGAAGAAAGATGAATCCTCTTTTCCACTGTCATGTCCATGACTCAGTTACAGAGTCTCTAATAAAGTTGTTGCTGATAATGTTGGTTATTCACATACCTACTTCAAGCAAGAGTGCTGTTTTTCTAATGTAGTAAAAAAAAAAAAAAGTAGTAGTGGTGGGGAGGTGGAAGGACTAGTAATAGCATAATGTATCACAGCTTGCTTAATTATAGAGTTTCTCATAATGTACATATCAGGTTTTATAATTTTTCTTACACAACACAGAAGTGGGCATGAGGGTAGAAATTACCACATAGTATCATAAAACTTTAACAGTTACATATTTAACAGAAACTGGAAATTGGGCTTGGAGTTGTGTACATCAACTTATTATTCAAATGAGAGCTTATACTTTACAGTAAGGAAATGCAACCAAGAGCAACTTCTAAACCCAATTTGTGGCATAACCGAGTCTAGAAAACTAGCATTCCTTCAAGGGTAAGAAGACATAAAAACCAACAGGAAGTTTGTAGAAGTATCTTATAACTATTTGAAGAAAGGTATAACTTTAGAAATAATTACAGAAAACCAGGGAAAAACTGTATTTAGAAAACTGGTATTTTCATAGATTGCATAGAATAAGACTGACTTGTATTAAATGCAATCATAAGATAAAAAATGCATCATAATATGGCAATATGTAAATCAATGGATGTGTAACTGATGTGATTCTGCAATCTGTATACGGGGTAAAAATGGGAGTTCATAACCCACTTGAATCAAAGTGTGAAATATGATATATCAAGAACTATGTAATGTTTTGAACAACCAACAATAAAAATTTAAAAAAAAAATGCATCATAAGATAAAATGGGAGCTAGAAGGAAGGAGGAGAAAAAATAAAAACGGAATAAAAAAACTTGGGCTATCAGGTACCAAGGCCAACTGTAGAAGACAAACATGTGACAATAGTTCAAAGAGTACCGAGGAAACAGATAAAAATTCATAAACCCTGTCTTTACACAATCTGGGATTTTTACAGAAAAATTTTTACAGGAAAATTTTGCCAATTCCTGCCCTAGTCTCTTGTTGTTTACTTATAATACATATCTACACATATATCTGACACTTCCCAGCCAGTTTAAGGGCTCAAATAAATGTACCTGGAATTCCTAAATTACGTAACAAGTTAACAAAGCATTAAATCTTCTAATCAAAAGAAAACTAGATACCTTGTTTAAAAAAACATTTGTTTTTAATCATATTATAGTTAACTTAAATTTAGGTATTCCAGCTCCAAGTTTAATATTCTTTATGCTACAAGGTGTCCTTTAGGTTTTTATATTTGGCCTTACCTGTCTGTGGTAAGTAGAGCCAGGCTATGAACATCTTTCTTTTCACTAGCTTGTTTATGCAGTTCATCAATATACTCCATAAGCTTCTTTTCAGCTTGTTCAGCTTTCCATCTCATCTCTCTCTCTTGGTCTAGCTGTTCAACAAGGGACTAAAAGGAACAACCACATTAGGAGAACTTAGAAATGTAACCTAACTTCTTACCGTCTCAATTTTTCATTTTACTTCACTTTGAAGGGCTATTAAACAAATTAATAGAAGTAAAGCATACCAAACAGTGCAGAACTGTGTTTGGCACATAATATCATTCAAAAAATAAATTGTAGCTGCTATTATTATTGTCATAACATAATTATATTTTTTCCTCAGTATTACAGTTTCCAGTGTTGAGAATTAGGAGAGAAAAGCAGTAGCATAAAAAGTATGAAGGTAAATATATCATGGAAAAACAGTACTATGTACAACCAAAAGAACAACCAGTACTTCAACAAGTACAATACTGGCAAGTTAATGAAAAATATAAAGTAACAAATCAACATGTGCTAAAAATTCTCAACACGAGTACTGTTCAAGCAAACATTGAATAATTTTGAAAATTTTTGAAATCTCTTAATCTGTGCACAAAATTGGGTTTCAGGTTAGTTCATGAAAACCTGGAAATCATATAATAACATTTTGGGTGTAAAAGTCATTTTTTTAAGAAGAGCTACAGATTTCTTTATTTAAAGGGTCTGACATTTAAAAAATCTAGGAACCACTACTTTAAGAAATAAGAATTGGAAAATTTAGAATGGTTTCTACCTCTATAAGTATATAACAAATGATTTCACTTAAATCTGACTTAAATAAATGTGTAATTTCTGGGGGCTGGGGTTGTGGCTCAGTGGTAAAGCATTTGCTTTCATTTTTTCTTAACTCCTAAATCGTACCCGGTACGTGTTGTCTTCTACGATGCTATTTTCTACTTTAATGATTTCATTCTTCTGTTCTTCTAATTCTTGTAAAAAATTACAGTTTGCTAAAGATGATCTTACGTATAAATCTTTAAAGTAAGGTTGTTTTATTTTACGATTACAACTGTAAAAAATAAAATGCAGGAAATAATTCCAAGAAAAGTATACTGTTTATAATATTCTCTAATATTAACATTTTTAGTCACATATGCAAACAGTTTTTATAAAAGGATATTAAATAATATAATAGTCACTTACACTACTTCCTAAATTTTATGAGTGTGCTTTGTTGATTGAGAGCCTCAATATAATAAGAAAGACAGTTCAGTGTTCAACACATTCAGGATAGGTAGAATTCTTGAATACATCAGAAGAATTTTAAAAAGTATTATTAGTACTTAGGACTAAGGTAACACCCAAGAACTGGAAAAATGACAGATAAAATTATCTTTTGAAAATTGAAAGTCTAAAGTGGACATGTAACAAAGCAGAGCAAATAGATTATACCATTAGCAAGAGATTGAAGAAATTCCAGGGTATGTCCATTCTGATTATAAGTGAACTAAGTGACTGAGCATACATGGAAACACATAGTTAACTGGACAGCTATGAAAGAATTAAAACAACAAAAAAATTCATTTTTTTATAAAGGAGAATTAAAGAGGTAAAAAGTTGATTTTACCTATGCCAGAGTAGGCATTTCTGAACAACTCATGGTGATTCCAATTGTGAAAGTACAAACATCAGATTCCCTGATCCTAATGGCATTCAACATAACCATCATATTTACCTTTCATCCTCAACTCAGTAGTTACCATCTATTTAGGACTTGACTTCCCATCTAGACTTGCTTATAGAGACAGAAAAGGCTAGTCATCTACAACTCAAGTTTTATTGGTTTTATTTCCTACTGCAAATGAATGCAGTAGAATTTTGGTTTTATATGTTGATTTCTTAACTTTGGCATTGACAGAGAAAGCAATCCTTTACATAAGTATACAGTTGTTCATTGGTTTCTACAGGCAATTTGCTTTAGGACCCTCCTCAATACCAAAACCTACAGATGCTCAAGGCCCTTACACGGAATGGTGTGATAACAGATTACATAAAATACTTAATATATGTAAGTGCTGTGTAATAATTTGTTTAGGGAATAATAACAAGAAAAAATAGTCTATTAATGTTATATAGAATAACTGCTGAGTATTACTAATAATACACGCCATTAACAATATTAACGTTTTTTTAGAAAATATTTTTGATTAATGTTGGTTGAATCCATGGATAAAGAACCTGCAGAATGAGAGAGAGGTGACTGTACTGACCTAGTCAGAGCGCATATGACTGAAAAGTTAAACCTTTGATGATAAATGTGATAAATAAATATCAGCATAAGGTAGTTTTAAGGAAGGAGACAGCCATGCTAACTTTTAGGTGCCTTACTTGAAATTCTAAAAATAAATATGTACCTTACAAAAATGTTGTTTCTATTGTGATGCTTAATAGTTTGAATACTTCTGGCATAATATGGGATTTTTGATCTTCGAGGAATTTTTCTGTTGCATTCTTTTCTGTTTCCATAATCACTTTCAGAAGTTACATCCGTGTCTCTTTTTGGTCTCAGGTCTTTTTCAGGAACATTATCTATTAAAGTACTAGAAGCCTAGAAAGAAAAGGAAAAAAAAGAAAAGTATACTAAAAGTTCAATTCAGTATAAAAATTTAAAATTTTGCTAAGTATTAAGGCTTTCTATAAGATTGAGGGCTAATAAACTAGATATCCTGGAAATTAATGACAGGGAATTCAGCTTCTAGTACAGATAAGCTTCTACCAGGTTAACTCTTCTGCAAATAACAATAAAAACTTTCAGGAAATATGAATAGAAAACAAAAACAAAGAAACCAAACTCATCCAATGCAAAGCCTTTTTAACAAATGGTGCTGGCATCACTGAATATCCATAGGGAAAAGAGTGAACTTCAACCCCTACCATATATATAGACCTAACCACCAAAGGTAAAACCATAAAACTTTTAGAGAATAACACAGAAGAATATATTTGTTACTTAGGGATACATAAAAAATTTTGAAATCACAAAAAAACAATAACCATAACATGAGATCAGATTATCAAAACGAAAACTGTTGCTTATCAAAAGGCCATTAAGAAAATTAATATGTAAAGCACAGACTGGGGAAAAAAATGTTCACAGAAGATACACTTGACAAAATACTGTTATCCAGGAAAAATAATGAATTCCTACAACATGGTAATACATAAATAACCCAATAAAAACATGAACAAAAATTTTGAAGATACCTCACAAAAGAAAATACATAAGCACATGATCACAATAAACACATATAAGAAGTGTTCATCATTAATCATTAATGAAATGTAAATTAAAATAAAAATGAATGCCAGGAATATACCCAGTAGGATGGCTAAAATAAAATCAATGCTAACACCAAATATTGGTAAAGATGCAGAAAAACTGGAAGTCAGTCACATACTGTTGATGGGAGTACATAAAATTTTCAATTTTGGAAAAAGTTTCAGTTTCAGATATACTACATAGATACACATATACTGCTTAGAAATAAACCAGTACTATAAAGATGTAAACCATAGTCATAAAATGGAATATCACACAAAAATACTATTGCTATACAAAACATGGAATAATTTCAAAAGGCTATGTTGCCTTACATGAAAAGTACATACTGTATCATTCCATTTTTATTAGATTCTAGAAGAAATATTAAATAATCTATGATAGGAAAAAATCAGAAAAATGATTTCCTCTGAAGAAGCAGGGAAGGACTGCTTGTAGAAAGAAACAGGAGGAACATTCTAGCACGATGGTAATGTTCATCTTCAAAAAGTTTGGGTAAAAGTATATATATATATATATATATATATATATATATATATATGTATTG
>NW_026000093.1:33606116-33630454 GCF_001458135.2 Marmota marmota marmota | reverse complement strand
GGGAGGGTGGGGAATCACTGTTGATCAGTGCAAGAATGCCGCAGCAAGGGCTGGAGATACAATAGTAGTAAATTCTATGAATTGTAATTCATGCATTTAGGCAAACGCTCTGCTACTGAGCTACAAACCCTAGCCCCTAATTCATAAATATAGTTCACAGAGTTTTACCAACCAGAGAATCAGTAGCAAGGGTAAAAAAAATGATTATCAGCCCAGGAAAGTAGAAATTAATTAGGTGATGGTCTGCTGGAAACTGAAATGAAGCAGAACTATGTAAATTAATTTTATATTAAGCAGTAAATTCTAGAAATGGCTTTGGCCAATAAGAGCTGAAGAGATGTATGGGACCAGAAGTGTCCTTTGTGTTAATGAACACTGAGTTCAGAGTTTTCAGCTTGCTTAAGGTTGAAACAAAAAGTGAAGGGACAGAAATAAGGTGAAGCACTGAAGAACAAGACAAAGGAATTATGTAATGAAGATGTGAAGAATGGCAATAAGGAAAATGCATGCTTATATTTTCTACACTATTGCTATTCAGAATCCTATTTCCATACCGGAAAAGAAAAATACACATATTGATACATTTTTTTAAAAATAATACTTTTTAGTTGTTGATGGACCTTTATTTCCTTATTTTTAAATTTATTTGTATGTGGTGCTGAGAATCGAACCCAGTGCTCCATGCATACTAGGCAAGCACACCCCATGCATACTAAGCAAGCACGCCCCATGCATACTAGGCAAGCACGCCACCACTGAGCCACAACCCCAGCCCCATATTGATACATTTCATATAGATTGTTTCTGGTTGGTCGGCTTGCATATATATTTTTTTCATTTTCTTAACTATTTTTTTCTTCCATATTCCCATATTGGGCTTTCCAAAAATAGGAAAAATAGTTACATCATCAAGAAGATGTAAAAGCTGATCATCTAATTTCTGGAGTTTCCTCTCATTCTGAAATTCCTTTTCATGATTAATTTTCTCTGGCTCAGAAGATGGACACACAGATAAAAACGATGTCAAAACATGTGTATCTGCTGGTGTATCTGCAAACTGCTCCAAGGGAGTTAACTCTGTGATGGGCGATGATACCACTGGCGTATTATCAAGGATCTATGACACAGGGACAAACAAAAATCCTTTTAAATTTTCATTCATTTAGTAAAGTTTAAAGGTATTTTTTATATTAGGGGGGAAAAATACTATACCTCATCTTCACTTATATTTGGGGGAGACTCAGAAGAAACTAAGTTATCCAAAAGACCTTCTAAGCACTGTAGGCGTGATGAATTTACTTCTGCCATATTTACTGGTTCACCAAATATGTTCTTGCAGTCTAGAATTCTAAGCTGTGGTAAAGTTTGGAGAATAACTGCTCTGTATCCTTTGAAATAAATCATTCAAAGTGAAAATTTAAACATTAAAAAGGGCTAATATTTTATAAAATAAATTACTACATCTATCACCTGAATGATAAAATTAGTCCAAGGAACAACAAATAAACTTGTCATCAATGCTATGTATTCAACATTTCTAGCATGCAATCATTAAATACAAAAGAAAAAAAATGCTCCTTTCACTCCTCTTGAATAATTTTCCCAATAAAGGTAAGGAACTTATAATCATCACCACTTCAAATTACTTTAAAGCTATGAATGCATGAAAACAGCAGGAATTTATCCTGGGAAGAAAACTAAACAAGTCTTTTGTATTTTTAATAGAACTAGCATAAATCTAAGTAACATAAACATGTTTTAAGGATGATGTGGATGATGATCAAAGCACCAGAATTTCCCCAGTGAAGTTTCAAGCATTAGTGAAACATGTCCCTTTTGTTTTTTAAATTACACATAATTAATATTAAAATGTGATTTATCAAGTATCCACGAATAATATATTTATTTATTTCCCTTAAGAAATAAATATAAGAAAAATATATTTATTTCCCTTAAAAAATAAGAAACTAACAAATTAACATTAATTTGTTGTTTAGCTTAATAGGAGCACTTCAATTTTGCTCCTATAATTTTACAACCAAGAATTTGTCAGAAAGACCAATGAATTATTTGGATAAATTCCAAAAGAAATAAAGATTCAAAGTAGGAACTCAAAAGTTCTTGAGACATGACTGTTACAAAAAACAATTTTTTGACGTTAGGGTTAAAAGAGGAAAAAAAAATACAAAGTTTTAGAAGTAAGTTTTTCCCCTAAGAAAACTCTCAAATCTGTCCTGGTTTTTAAGCAGACTTTATAATATTACATGATCTTTAAAAAATAATAAAAAAAATGTTTTTCAATAAAATAAAATAATCAGAACAGGCTATCTTGTTACAAAAAACTTTCCCATGGTAGCATATGAATGACAGAATGCAGCATTTATAGCCAACTTACACCCAAGTAGAGTTTCAGAAGGTACATTCAAAATTCTATCCACTTTCTTGTTTGGTTAAGTAACATGAGATAACTGAAGTTAGAACTGGCAGTTTGGTTTCTCTTATCTTTGCCAATTTGACTGATTCCGAATTAGATCAAATAGCATTTCAGCAACATCGTTTAATGTAATAAGTTTAAGGTGTTTTTTTTTTAAAAAAAACAAAAAACAAAAAACAATCATTCACTTATTAAAATGTGATAAATCCAGGATACATAATTCAAAGGTACATAGTAAAGTTTTTTCAATATTTCCTGAACTCTAGCTACTTAGTTCCTTTTCTTGGAGTTGTCCAATATTATTTTTTTGGTGTATTTTTCTAGATGTTCTGTTGTATATATTACATACAATACTTTGCAACTTGTTTTTCTTTCTCAATATATCGTGGAGATAACTGACTACCAGTACAGAGATTCTAAGTTCCTTTTTTTCCCTTCCTAAATGGCTATATAGTATTAGGATATACCATAGTGATAAAATATAATTTTAAGGCATTCACTTATCAAATATAAAACTGTCTAAATAAAATAACTATTGATTGATTCATCCCATCTTCTTCTAACAGCAATTTGTCTTAATAAACTATTTGTAATTATTTGTAATTATATAATTCCCAAATATATAACATTACAAAGATTAAAACTAAAACAAAAAGTTCACAAACACCAAATTCTGGAAATGAAGAAACTTTTGACTATTAACTGTTAAAAAAGTATTAAATTAATTGTTCATACCTGGTACACGACAGACAGGATTCCCCTCTCCATCCTTCTCTAAAGTAAGATTTGTCAAGAAGTGCAATCCTACCATACATTGAAGTAAGTGATGGATACTATCTATACAGTTACTATGAAGATCAATATATCTAAGCTTATACTTTAGTCCACGAAGAAGTGTCAACCCTGCAATAAGAAAAAAATGCTTTTGAGTCAAAGGAGTAGCATTGATAAGATGTTGCTGTGAACAGATACATCTATAATAAACAGGAAAATTCAATTGCTGTTTTAAAGAAACACAAGTTTAGAAACTCACTGAGGCCTTAGCCCCTGGGGTTTCTGGGTACTGCGGTATTAATGGAAAAAAAAAAAAAAACAAAAAACTCCCTAGGTCATTATATGCACTTAATGAAAATAAGCACAAAACAATGGCTTTGGAATTTCCCAAGGCAACATTTTTGATTACCAGACGTAACACTGCACTACACTTTCTTTTTCTTGGTTTCAGTATAAAATAAAAATAACATTCATTTTAGCTCCCTGATAATATTTCTTGGAAAACTTTGTAGCAGATACTATTGTTACCTTGACCACCCTGGACTTCAGCTGTAGCTAAGATGGACAAGTAAGTGTATACTGTCAGTGTGCCCTTATAAGCACTAGCATTTGCCCTCTTTTCCTACCTCAAAAGGGAAGGAGCTTGTTCAGCAAAGGTAAAGCCTGGAAGTGTGAGGGAGTTAACACTTCTAGGGGCTTACCTCTATCAAAGAGACTAGTGGATAAATGCCCCAGATTCCTTTCCTAGAAAATTGTCCTGAGGTGCACACATTGCTCCTCAAAGGGAGCAATTTTACAACTTCATTTATTTTAGCCCTCTCCACATTTCAATTTTACTCACCCTTTTCTTCTGTTTCTTCAACCGGACTGGATACCCTTTTCTCCTCATTGTCCTTTGGCTAACTTCTACTCATCATTCTCAGAAGGCTTTGACCATCTCTGTAAGATCTGATTTTCCTGTCACTCACAGTCCTTAGCATTTCTCCTTAATTATCATCACATTTTTAGGTTCTTGTTTGATGCTACTTTTGTTTTAACTTGATGGTCCTCTTAGATTTAATAGTAGAGTGCACCAGGAGCTACTCCTCTTCTCTATCTACACACTCTTTGGAATCTTCTAGTTTCATGGCTAATAGTGCTTCTAACCGCCAAATCCACAACTCCAACCATGACCCCCAATCCCACCCCATTCTTAAAATGTGTATTACATGCACACACATACATATGTTCAACAGTGTTCTCGAGTTTAAGACAGGATCAGTGTTCTCATTACTTATCTCGGAAATGTAATCCTCTTCTAATTTTTCTTATGTCAACAAATAGTACCACCATTCATATCCGTTAATCCAGAGACTTTTATCTTTGATTCTGCTTTCCTTTATTTACTTTCTATCTACCTAAAAATGTACTTTTCACTCAGCAGTGATCTTTTAAAAACATAAATCATGTCATTCCCTATGTAATCTCTAACAACTCTTATTGTGCCTAAAACAAAACGTAAATTTCTCAGCCTGCTTTTAAACTGTACTGACCTGGCCTCTGCCTACTTTCCTATCCCTTTTCTTAGCACATTAAACCCCTCATTAGCTTTCTTTCTTATATGGCAAGCTTGATTTTGCTTTAGTGTCTTTGCATGCTATAAGTTATTTATTGAAGTGTTTTTCAACATATAAAACTTTAGCATTCTAAGAATGATCTATAAGAACATCCAGGATTGCTCCCTTTATTTTCTTCATAGTCCTCAACTCTGTCTGATATTAAGTTTCTAAAACTTGCCCCCTTTAGGTATACAATTTGGTGTGTTTTAGCAGACATACACTGTTTTACTACTGCCACTATAATCACAACATAGAAAGTTTCTATCACTTTGAAAGGTTCTCTTCTGTTCCTGTGTAATCAATCTTCTCTCCCCATTTCCAGACCCTGGCAACCAAAAATCTGATTTTTAAAAGCCTCTACAGCTTTGCCTTTATCGGAATGCCACATGAACGGAATCATTTGATACAGCCTTTTATGATTGGCTTCTGTTACTTAGCATAATTCCTTTTAGATTTATATGTGATGCTGCACGTATTATTGTTTATTCCTTTTTAGTTCCAAGTAGTATTCCATTACACAGATGTTTCAAAATTTGTTTACCATTAGCTTTCTGTTGCTGTGACAAAATACCTGAGATAATCTATAATGAGGAAAGATTGATTTTGGCTCATGGTTTCACACCATAGCTGCTTGGCCATACTGCTTTGGGCCTTTGGTAGCACAATATGTTATGGTAGGAATCTGCTCTTCTCATGGCAGCTAAGAAGCAAAGAGAGAGAGAGAGAGGAGTGAAGGCCCCAATCTCCCCTTCAAGGGAATGCCTCCAATGACCTAACTTTCTCCAAGTAGGCCCTATTTCCTAAAGATTCTACTGACTCCCAGTAGTGCCACAGACTGGCAGCCAAAGTTTGAGCACATGGTCTTTGGGGGACATGTAAGATATAGACTATAATACCAGTTGGATATACAGGTCAATTCCAAGTTTTCAAGATTAAGAACAGTCATAAATACACAAGCATATAAAATGTTCATATAAACATTCACATATGGGTCTTTGTGTGAATACACCTTAATTTCTCTGGGTTAAATGCTGAGGAAGAGAACTGAATAATTACAAATACATTTACCATTATAATAAACTGTCAAATTCTTTCCCAAAGTGGTTATACTTTTTAAATTGTACTAGCAATATAGGCAAGTTTTAGTTGCTCTACAATCTCATCAATGCTTTAATTTTTTAAAATTTTAGCCATACTAGATGTGAAGTGGTATCTCACTATACTTTAATTGTCATTTCCTTAATCACCAAGGATACTAAACATCTTTTTTTCCCACGTGCTTATTTGCCCATTGTGCATCATCTTGGTAAGGTGTCTGTTTAAATCTTTTGCTTACTTACAGGAGGAAGGACTTGATACAACTTTATGTGTTTCTTCCCAATATAATGTAAGACCTGTTACAGCAAAGACCTTATCTGTTTACTGTTTTTGTTGTTTTTTAATAATTATAGGACAGTACTTGATAAAGCAATTTGCAACAAACATCTTCCTAGTGAATGAATGAAAACTCTTACCCGATAATCATTTGTCAGGTAAGGAAACAGTATCCAAAAAGTAAAATATCACACAGCAGCAACAGAGTTAGATTTAAACTCTAAATTCTAAAACTTTCATGTATTCAGTGAAAAAAAGATTTCAAATAAACTGCAATTGCTACCTGAGCCTAAGGGCACTAACTTGGTCTTTTTATATTTGTATACTAGGTACCAGGCATAAGGTAATGTCTTATTAGTGGGGAAGAAAAATAAGTTAACAAATGAATAATACTGTTTCAAATACTGATAAAGTTATGAAGATGATTAGTAAAATCTTATTATTTCTAAGAGATAATTCTAATAATACTCTTGAAACTTTGTTCGATTAGTTATGGCTTTAATCATTTAAAAAGTAGGCAACAACTTTTATATCTTCTTAGATTATCTAAGCACAAAGAGAAAAAATAATAGTCTTTGGAATGCTGCATACCTGCATTGTTCATATCTGCTATAGTGTTAGCCACTAGTTACATGTGGCTTTTTCTTTTCGTACTGAGGATTGAACCCAGGGGTGCTTTACCACTAAGTAACATTGCCAGCCCTTTCTATTTTTTATTTTGTGACAGGGTTTCATTAAGTTGCCTAAGCTGGTCTCAAACTTGCTTCAAACGCCCAAATTCCTGGGATTAGAGGGTACTCCACCATGCCTAGTTACAGATAGCTTTTTATACTTATATAAAAATTAAATAAAATTATAATTTCAGTCCCTAAGTTGCAAATTCACAGTTCAAGGGCTCAATAGTCACGTTTTAATTGTCATTTCCTTAATCATCAAGGATGCTAAATATCAGACAGCACAGATTTAGAATATTTTCATCACTATAGAAAGTTTTGTTGGAACTATTCCTTTCTATATAACAGTATGTTTAATTACCTAACATTAAAACATCATTCCTAGCTGGGCATGGTGGTGCACGCCTATAATCCTAGTGGTTTGGGAGGCAGAGGCAGGAGGACTACAAGTTCAAAGAAAGCCTCAGCAACTTAGCGAGGCGCCTTCCCCCCCAAACTCCCCAGAAAGACTGCGGATAAGGCTCAGTGGTAAAGTGCCCCTGGGTTTAATCCCTGGTTCAAAAAACAAAACATTATTCCTCTAAAGGAGCTTCTATTCCCCCTGCTCCAAATCATTCCAGTCTTTGTATCTATTTTTTATTCAGCTGTGGTTTGGGCAGTAACAAAAAAAGAATTAAAACTGAAGATACTCTCTAGATGAGCTCTACGATCAAAATCTGGATTCAACTTGGAGTTTTCCAACATGATGAGCTAACTCTTCACACATTGCAAACATAGCATCATCAAAAATACATGCATATCTACTTACCACTAAGATCATTTATGTGGTTATAAGACAAATTCAGTTTAGTCAGATTAATTAGTGCTTCAAGTCCTAAAAATAAAATAAAGCAGAACAAAATAAAATAAAGCTTTTACAGGATTTAAAAAATTAGAAGTATAACATTACAGTACTATTAGACTGTACTGAAGCAAATCTGATGTAACAATGAAATCAATTTTATGAAAATATTTAGTTTTAAAAAGCAAACTTTTCTATAAGAAAACTTTTGTATGATGAGTTTTAGGGTCAGTTTTCAAAAGTTTATGGTACTATCTATTCCACTCTATTTGGGGAAAAATAGACAAATCACCTTCTTCATGTTAAATATTACATGAAAATCACTTACAAACCTTCTATTCTTGTGAGCAAATTGCAGGACAAATTCAAAGTGCATAGTTTTGTCAGTGTGTTTAGCCCTTCAATTTGACTTATTTGATTAGATGACAGATCTAAATGTCGTAAATTCCAAACATGATCAATGGCTTTGATCTTGGAGATGTTATTGCAATGAAGATTGATGGTATGAAGGGTTGAATCCAAAGATAACTCTGATATGCTACAAAAGAAAATATATATTATAAAAAAGTAAAAATGTATTTTATAAGCAAGACAAAATAATTAAAACTAACCAAATAGCACATAAATAACTATGTGCTCTGTTCATTCCAGAATGATGCCCTTTCCATTTGTGCCTTGAAATGTGTAATCATAAAACACAGTGCTTCTTACAACATAAACCAATATTTCAGACCATTTATACAAATATGAAGCTACTCAAGGAGGTTGAGTGATGCTGGGCATTTCTAGCTTTTATGTGCAAAGTCTGTGGCAGATAGCAAAGGAATACTGAATAGTCAATAATTGCAAAGGCTTTTGAATCCTAATTTGCACATTACCTTGCTGTGTGACCTGAACAAATGGAAACTTTTTAAGCCTCAGATTCTTTATATCATTTAATTCTGACAACTATACACAGTATGTTATCATAAGAATACTGAAATTTTTAAAAATTAAATAACCTGCTCACATTCCTGCAGTTATGGTAACAGAGCCCAGATACAAATCTAATCTCACAAAAGAAGTTTATAATCTTACTTTCTTCACTGTGTACAATGGTTATTTAATCCAGAATATAAATGATACCAAAGAAATCACTAACTATTGGTATTTCTTCCATCCCTGTCCTCTATTTCAAGTTGGAAGGCATGTCCCCTAAAGAGAACTCATCTCATGACTCCTTCAATTACTATTTGTAACTGGAACTTCTCTTATAATAGTTCAAGGCATACAAACTACAGTGCACAGTTTAGAGAAGCCAGATGTAGAGTCAGTAACTTCACAGGCATCAGTAGTAGCTGTAGCAACTACCATAAACCTGTAGAAACCTAAATGGCAGCAAGGAAGCATTTGCAAATCTCAAAATAGCAATTTCTAAAGCCGTTTGAAGCACTTGCCAATTACATAACTTCTGTCATTTATTGAATTCTTAGTGCCAGATCTTGTGCTATTAACACATTCTCCAAAATATAATCCTTTATTGTCTAATGCACTACACTTTCTGGAAATCAATACTGTGCATACAATGTGGGAGAGCTGAAAAAGCAGAGAGTGAAACAAATGAGTTTGAATTTCGAATTTAATTACTCACCAGCTGTATGAAGTCTGGTATAAGAAAAATTAACTTGCAAGCTGCTGTGAAGATTAATGATAATGTGCATAACCCCCAATACATGGAAGACATTCAGGAAATAGCAGATGTTATTAAATAAAAAATGTACACATTCCTTTGAAAAACATCTTCCCAGGTAATCTGGTAAATTTTAGATCAGGATTGACAACAAGATGCATAATTATCAGTAGCAAGACTGGCAGAGAGCAGGGCACTCCACAAAGGTATATCATGTGCAAAGGCTGAGACACCTACAAAAGAATTGCTAGTAGCTCAGTGAGGCTAGAAAGTAACTTCAGAAACTGGAGACTGAAAAGGTAGGCAGGGCCAGGAGTGGTGGCGCATGCCCGTAATCCCAGTGGCTCAGGAGGCTGAGACAGAAGGATGGAGAGTTCAAAGCCAGCCTCAGCAAAACCTAGGCACTAAGCAACTCAGTGGTTGAGTGTCCCTGAGTTCAATCCCCATTACCCCCGCAAAAAGGAAAGAATAGGTAGGCAGGGGCCAATAAGTAATGCAGAATCAAGAGACTTGAAAGCCGTGTACAACTTCGGGTAGCATGAGATAGAAAAGGGAAACTCAGTAACATATGTTCAGTACTTTCGAAAGGTATATGAATAAATGTGTGGTAGTGCTTTGTATAGAAGAAATGAGAATGGTGGTAAAGATAAGTGAGGCAAAACCAGTAAGGACCAGAGATCGCGTGTTACACAGTTGCCGGAGATGCTATGCTGTCACTGTTTTTCAGAGTAACAGAAGAGAATCAAGAGGACAGAAGAAGACCGATGTTTAAAGGGCAGCAAAGCAATAAAGAAAGAGGAGCAGCAGAAGGAAAGGTGGTTGAAGGCTGGTGGAGCAGGTGATGGGGCAGATTCAAGGCCGGGCAGAGCCATGAGAACTGCCCAGGGCAGAGGCAGGCAGGACTCCCACTCCCGCCCGTTCACGGAGCATTTTCGCAGAGAAGGTCCGCCGCAAGCCAGAGGGCTGGGGTCCCGCCAAGCCACACACCACCCATGGTCGCAGCCCTGGGGGTGCGCGGGCCGCTCCCGGTTGCCGAACGCCCTTTACCTCTGCAGGCCTTTGTCCATGAAGCACACATCCCCGCAGCTGCTGTCGCCGTCCTCGTTTTCTACTTCTGCTTCTACCGCCGCCTCCATGGTACCGGCGACAGGAAGCGGGGACTTAACTGGCGGCCAGCACTGGGTCCGAGATCCTGGAACAGGACTCCTCGGAGCGCGGTGGTACAGCCCGGGTGTGGGGGGCGGGGCGAAGGCCCGGGTGTGGGGGGCGGGGCGAAGACCCTCCCTCCAACCGACGCTGGCACTTTCCCGCCCCGACCGTGCCGCAAAGCTGGAGGCTCGGTCTCCACGCAGTGTTTCGGTTCCTTTTACGGCATCTGTGTCGCAGCTCTGGGGCTTGCCGTAGAGCAAAGCTTTTTCTTTTTCTCCCCAGGGAATGTTGAAGTTGGGAGTATGTGGCGGCATCCTGTTTGTTTCTCTGTGATTTTTTTTTTTTTTCGCTATAACTTACTGCCTTCAGAAGATGGTTTCGCAGCATTTGGCTTTACATAACTTTCCATAGCCATACATTCATATAAATTGTTCTCTTACCCGCCGTTGCACCTCCTGTTGATTCACTGAACTTTTGTGCACGTCTTGCTGTGCGTTGTTCACTATGCAATGGGCAATTAGTGGGATTACTGCAAGCATTTGTCCACTGGAGGGAACGGTTGTCACACAGTTTAGCGTGGCAAATGCTAGGAGGAGTCCAGGGTCATCAAAGCTAACTAGAATCCTAGGGGAAGGGATTAACTTTTCGAAAAGGAAGTGATTGGTCTTGCTGGGTCAAGGGAAATTATGGAAATAACTGACCTAGGTGGGAAAATAATACATGTACAAGGTCCTTCCTGGCTAGATTTTACTGTAAGCCATAATAATGTTAAAGAATGTAGATCAAAGATGTATCTTAAATCTGATCCTGAACTAAAATCTTTGGTGGTTCCCTGTAAGGAACCAAATAAAGGTCTCCAATCTTTAAAAAAAAATTTTAGACAAAAAGTATTTACTACATACCTGTGCTGTACATAGCATTACATGCTACCCTAGGCCATCTATTTTGTTTACATATAATATGGAAGAATTAAGGTTAATATGCCAATTTATTTTGACTATAATTTGGTTTTATGGTTGGTATTTTACACTAAAAATTGTTCCTTTTCTGTATATTTTCTGTGTAGTTTATCCATAGCTTTGCTATTCACAGTCTGATTACTGTCTTTTAAAATTTAGTTTTCTTTCAAATCTGTCATTGAAAATATTTCCAAATTTAACTACCATTCAGCTTTTACCTAACATATTCTAAAACTCAGGGCTACGATCTATTGTTTCCTATAACTGCACACTTTGCAAGATATTCTTCCAAAAAGAGGTGGAGGTGGCATCTGTTTACTGGCTCTTAGATTCTGTGCTGTCTGGTGACTTTTTTTGGCCATAAGTATGTGTTGGCAGTGCTGATGTATTACTTTCAAGTCAAGCCCTCAGAACATCTTCCATACTATGCTCCAAGGTTGCTTAACCATCATTATCTAGGAATAATATGTGGAGTATAACCAATGTGATCCTGCAATCTGTACACGTGGAAAAATAAGATTACGTACCCCATTTGAATCAAATGTATGATATGTCAAGATCATTGTAATGTTTTGAGCAACTAATAAAAAATTTTTTTAAAAAAGGGACAATGCATTTGACATAACTCTTACCTAGTGTGAGGTCAAGCATGAGACAGGCACTTTGGGCATCCAGGTGGCATTGTGTGGGAGCCACATAGTATCTCTTCTGGAAATGGCAAATTATTTTGATAGGCTGATATGTGGTAAGGATTTGTGTGAGGAGGAGAGTGCAATAGTTGAGTATAGAAAATATCACTTGAGAGAGCTTGTCTTGTAGCCATGAGTTTTAGAATATGGTAGGTAAAAGCTTAATTGGCATCCTGGAGGAACTGTACAATTCCAGGATATTTTTAGGAGAAAAATAAGGTTGATGAAAAAATGGAGTGATAAGAAATAAGGGAGGTATACTGGGAAATGAACTGATGGAATCATATTGTTATAGCATGTGTATGTACAAATACGTAACACTGAATTCCACTATTATAGTGCATTAATAAAAATTAAAATAAACAGTAAAAATAGAAAAAAATTAGTAGCTTTTCTATATACCTATAGTGAACTTGTTGAGAAAGAAATCAGGAAAACAATTTCATTCATAATAACCTCAAAACAACAAACACAAACAACCTACCAAATAACCAACCAAACAAACAAACAAAAAAACATGGGAATAAACCTAACCATGGAGATGAAAGACCTCTACAATGAAAATCCTGTTAATTGCATCAACATTATGTTAAGTGAAATAAGCCAGTCTCAGGAAGACAAGTACCTTATGGTCTCACTTATACGTGAAATAGAAAAAAGCTAATGTCACAGGAATTTAGAATAGAGGGGTGGTGAACAGAGACCTGGAAGAGGACAAGGAAGAGAGAGATGGAGAAGGGTTGATCAAAGGGTAGGTAGTAAGTTTCACTTAGGAGTAAGAAGTTACAGAGCGCAGAGTAGGGCGAATACAGGTAACGATTGTGCACCTAGAACACAGAATTTTTTTAAAAAAATATTTTTTAGTTGTTGATGGATCTTTATTTTATTTATTCGTATATGGTGTTGAGAATCAAACCCAATGCCTCACACATGCCAGGCAAGCGCTTTTCCACTGGGATTTTGAATGCCTTTGCCATAAACAAGTGATAAATGTTTGAGTAGATAGATGTATTGAAACATCATGTGGTACTGTATTAATATATGTAATTTATGTGTTTTTATACACAGGTTAAAGATAAATTTAATTTTAAAGGAAATTATATACATGCCACATAATGCTTAAGGCCATTATCTCCTTATAATTACTTTGTGTTTAGAGCCTTTGAGTTCCTCCTTTCTAGCTAGTCATAAAATATGTAATAGGTTATTGTGAACTATAGAACACTAAAACTTATAAATTTTATCTAACTGCACTTGAGTACTCACTATCAAACCTTAAATCCACCAAGTGTATAGTTGGTTGTACAAAATTCTGATATTTGTGGTGTCAAAACATGGTGTACCATAGCTGTAAAAAATGAAATCCTTGTTAATATTAAATAAAATACCAGTACTATCTGTTGCTTTTTTAAAAACTAAATTTTACCAAATTGTTTCTAATGGCAGAGAAGAGTAAATGTATTTGAGTGGGTAAGAATATGTACACATTGGATGGATATACAGTATGCTTTTGAGAATATTAGTCTAAAGGGAAATTATAGAATTTTAAGGTCTGTAACCTATTTATTATTTCACCATTTACTGACTAGCAGGCAGATGACAAGAATATGTGTCTAGTGTGAGCACCTGAGAGTCTCACTTGGTATTTTATGTGACCAACTATGTATAGGTTTGAATTCATAAAAGTCCACTTTCTTCAAATCAATGTCATATTTAAAAGAAGATTCAGATATATAATATATTCCAGAGGGCTTTTCCCAAGGTATGTTTAAGAGAGAGAGAGAGAGAGAGAGAGAGAGAGAAACAAAGAGAGAAAGAGCGCAGAAGTTAGCAAATGGAAGATCTTCAAAATGTAATACTTTTTTTTCAGTATACTTGATTTCTCAAAATATTAAAGTGAAAACCTACCTCACTGTAGTAGATTTTAATAAATATAACTATGCTTGATAAAGCTTTGGTTATATTTTTGAGATTTCAACAGTATGAAAATTCTACCAAGATTTATTTCAGGATCCCTTATTTCCGTATCCCAGGACCCTTAATTCAAAACCAATGTGCTGTACTAAGATTCCTTGAGTCTTCTCTTTGGTGATATCTCTGATACTTGGGGAATGTACTTTGGCTATTTCTTGGGAGGTATCTCCTGCTGGGGAAACCAATAGAGGGTAAGTTTTTCTAAGGTCTGACTTATGATATGCTTTCTGCTGAGCTCTTGAGTGCTACCTTTATTTTTTTCTTTTAGGAAATTAGATGCCTTTTAAGAATCTTTTGATTATATGATTAGATTCAAAAGTTTTGCTTGTTGGAAAATTGTCTGTTAGTAACAATACTGTTTCGTCGTTTATACTTGTCATTATTTGTAGTAGAGGAAATTCATAGAGACAAGGATAGGCAAAGACCCTTGGAGTCCTTTCTTCCACTCAGTCCTGGGACCTGAGAAGTTCAAAAGATCTCTCTTCAGAATGACATCCTTCAAACACACTTTGCCTTTCAATTTGCTAAAAATTGTATGAAAATGACTCATGCTTGTCTTAATTCCCCTATCACAGTCTGGCTTTGGAAAATATATCATCTTCAAGCTTTTCATCTGCTGGAAAATGCAAATATTTTTTCAGGTTATACCAATAGACAACCCAATAATTAGGTTGGGGAGTCTCAAGACTTTGAGGTATACAAGTGATGTGTTCAACTGATTGTTGTCTACAATATGAACTCTTATCAGAGGTACAATCAACATGGATGATTTTCATTATAGTCATCAAACTCACCAGAGCTTGCCAATTAGCCAGTGATGATAGTTAATTTGTACTTTGATAGCAGGTATGAGTTTGGAGTAGTCCATGATTTTGTAATGTTGAGAAATGAGAGTATATTCTTTAAACTCTGTAGGCATTCTAATGAAAAACAGTCAACCCATTTAAGAACTTTTCAGTGCTTTAAGGCTTACAAAGAAGGTAGCTATCATAAAAGTATGGGTCTATATACAAAGGCAGAATGTGTAGGCTAAAAGAAATGCCCTGGTAGATGACTGATCATGCCTGACAAGCAGCCCTCTTTGAAGTACTGCTCCCATTATAGTATGAGAAGCTATTTAGAGGGGTTCTAAGAGGTTATCATAAGATGCCAGACTTTTGGGTTGTGGCTATAGATCAGTGGCAGAGCACTTGCCTAGCATGTGTGAAGCACTGGGTTGGATCCTTAGCATTGCATAAAAATAAATAAATGAATATTAAAATAATTATTTTAAAAATGCCATTCTTTTGCCCCAATTATGAAAAAGAGTTGCTGGTAAAAAGTCTTGTAGGGAATTGGACAAGGATGATGTCTGGTGCTTTGATGATGACATGTGCTTTGTGATGCCAGATGTTATAAATATGCCCCCCAGAAAGAAAAAATTGGCTGTTTATATTCAAGAACCCATTGTGAAGGGGAATATTCAACCTCAGGGCTGCAAATGCCCCAATCATACTGTTTACCTATCCCAAAGAAAGAGATTTTGGATAGTTTATCTCTTACTCCTTGGTGGCAGCCAGCTGGAAAACAACGGAAGGCCACATCACAATCACAAGCAGGCAGAATCCACAGGATAGGTCGAGTGCCTACTGCACAGGTGGAATTCTTCAGGTGTTTTATGAGTACACTCTTTTACTTTACAACAAAGGTCATTCTGTTTAGACCCTCTCTGAAAGACTGTAGATAAGGGAAGTGGCCAGTTTCCCCTCTCCATTTCATTTTTTATCACAATCTTTAGAGATTTTCTTTTACTGCAAGTTGTCTTTAGCACTCCCAACAAGAGAAATTTTTTACAAGAGCAGTGATGTGTCTTTTGTGCATATCTCATTGATTGACACATTGAAAAGTTATTTTTTCAATATTATGTGATAAAAATTTTAAATTAGGTCAAAGAGAGGCTGTCAGAACTGATCTGTCTTTTAGACAGAACCTGAAAATGAGTTCTTTCACCACACCTCAGTGTGGAAGTACAATGGAAAGAGAGAGAGAGAGAGAGAGAGAGAGAGAGAGAGATGAGACTTGGGTTCAATCCTCAGTACCACATAAAAATAAATAGATATCATGTCCAATTACACCTAAAAATTTTAAAAAAACAATATTATATATATGTATATTTAATTTGTTATTTTTAGTTATACATAACAATAGAATGTATTTTGATATATTATACATACATGGAGTATAACTTCCCATTCTTGTGTTTGTACATGATATGGAGTTTACACTGGTCATGTATTCATATATAAACATAGAAAAGTTACGTCTGATTCATTCTACTGTCTTTCCCATTCCTATACCATGTCTCTTCCCCTATTCTGCCCTGTGGAATCTGGTGAAACTCCCCTTTTCCCTCCTCTCTCACCCCCACCTATTGTGAATGAGCATCCACATATCAGAGAGAACATTCAGTCTTTGGTTTGGGGGGATTGGCTTATTTCACTTAGCATGATAGTCTCCAGTTCCATCCATTTACCGGCAAATGCCATCATTTCATTCTTTATTAAGGTTGAGTAATATTTCATTGTGTATATTTACCACATTTTCTTAATCCATTCATCTGTTGAAAGGCACCTAGGTTGGTTCCATAGTTTATCTATTGTGACTTAAGCTGTTGTAAACATTGATGAGGCTGCATCATTGTAGTACACTGATTTCAAGTCCTTTGAGTATAAACCTAGCAGTGGGATAACTGGGTCAAATGGTGCTTCTATTCCAAGTTTTATGAGGAATCTCCATACTGCTTTCAATAGTGGTTGCACCAGTTTGCAGTCCCACCAGACATGTATGAGCGAACCCTTTTTCCCACATCCTCCCCAACATTTAGTGTTACTTGTTTTCTTGATATTGCCATTCTGACTGGAGTGAGATGAAATATTAGAGTAGTTTTGATTTGCATTTCTCTAATTGCTAGAGATGTTGAACCAGTCATATTTCTTCTGTGAAGTGTCTATTCTGTGAAGTGTCTATTCAGTTACTTTGCCAATTTATTGATTGAGTTATTTGTATTTCTGGTGCTAAGTTTTTTGAGTTCTTTATATATCCTGGAGATTAATGCTCTATCTGAGGTGCAGATGGCAAAGATTTTTTTTCCCATTCTGTAGGCTCTCTGTTCACATATTGATTGTTTCGTTTGCTGTGAAGAAGATTTTAGTTTGAAACTATCCCATTTATTGATTGTTGATTTTACTTCTTGTGCTTCAGGAGTCTTTTTGAGGAATTTGCTTCCAAAGACAACATGATGGATATTTGGGCTTACGCTTTCTTCTAGTAGGTACAGAGTCTCTTGTCTAATGCCTATGTCCTTTATCCACTTTGAGTTGAATTTTGTGCAGGGTTAAAGATAGGGGTTTAATTTCATTTTGCTACATATGGAATTCCAGTTTTCCTTGCACTTTTTTTTTTGAAGAGGCTATCTTTTCTCCAATGTATGTTTATGGTGCCTTTGTCTAATATGAGATAACTGTATTTATGTGGGTTTGTCTCTGTGTCTTCTATTCTGTATTCATGTCTGTTTTGGAGCCAATACCATGCCATTTTTGTTACTCTAGCTTTGTAGTATAGTTTAAGGTCTGGTATTGTGATGCCTCCTGTTTCACTCTTCTTGCTCAGGATTGCTTTGGCTATTCTGGGTCTCTCTCTCTCTCTCTCTCTCTCTCTCTCTCTCTCTTTTAATTATAGTGACAGTTTTGATGTTCTTTTCAGACACAAACACATATTTTTAGTTGTTGATGGACATTTATGTTCTTTATTTGTTTATATGTGGTGCTGAGAATCAAACCCAATTCCTCACACATGCTAAGCAAGTTCTCTACCACTGAGCCATTAACTCAGCCCTGGGTCTTTTATTTTCCCAAATGTATTTTGTGACTGCTTTTTCTATTTCAATAAAGAATGTTATTTGGATTTTAATAGGAATTGCATTGAATCTGTATATTGCTTTTGGTAGTATGGCCATTTTGATAATATTAATTCTGTCTATCCAAGAACATAAAAGATCTTTCCATCTTCTAAGGTCTTCTTCAATTTCTTTCTTTAGTATTCTGTAGCTTTCATTGTACAGGTCTTTCACCTCTTTTCTTAGATTGATTCCCAAGTATTTTATTTTATTTTTTGAGGCAATTGTGAATGGAATAGTTTTCCAAATTTCTTTTTCAGTTGACTTGTCATTGGTGTACAGGAATGCAATTGATTTATGAGTGTTAATTTTATATCCTGCTACTTTGTTTAATTTGTTTATGAGTTTTAGAAGTTTTCTGGTGGAATTTTTTGGGTCTTCTAAATATAGAATCATGTCATTGGCAAACAGGGATAGTTTGAGCTCTTCTTTTCCTATTCATATTCCTTTAATTTCTTTCTTTTGCCTGGTCTGGAGATTTTAAATCAGTGTACCTCCAGGACCCAGCCAGTCCTCACCCCAGGGATCTCCCCGGGTTCCATTCTTGTCTTTGAGGACCCATTTCTTAGTCTACTCTGTCACCTGTGGAAAACACATTTCCTGGTCTCCGTTTCAGTCTCCAAACTCAATCTCCCTTTCCCTGTCCTTTCGAATTCCTGACCAGTTGCAACTCTCCTAGTTGATCCTGCAAGCAGCCAGATTGGAGGGGAGGGGAAGAGCCAAGTGGGTTTCCACGACCATTTGTACCCTGGATAAACCTTTCTCCACGTCTGATTTTCTCCTGGTCACTTAGGCACACTCTATGTTGTGCAGTGAGAGTTGGATGAGCCTGTATTTCAGGCCAGACTCAGGTTTGCCAGGAATCAGCTCCCCCAGCTGCCACTGTGGCTGCAAAATTCTACCTTCCTCTGTACTTAGCTTGCCGCCAAGAGAGATGCATTTTTTCCCTGTACAAGGCTATTGTGCAGCACACCTTTCAGTTTAGTTGGGCAGTGTCTTCAATTTCTATACTCTCCTTACCCAGACATGCCTCAGTCCTTCTAAAAGTGCAGTTTCTTTTAATGCCCTTATCCCCTCACTGTGCTCACAGAGGGATAATTCTCACTGGTGCCTTGGGCTGGAATTTCTTTCTTATTTTATTATAGCCAAACTTCTGAGTCTCTAATCTGCTTTGAGTGTCCAATATTAAATTTCAGTAAAGCACTCCCGCCTCCTTTTTCCACCCACCTTGCTAAGAAACTACCTGCCTGCTTTCTTGGTTTCACGCCACAAAGAAGCCAGGAGTGTGACCTTCTCTACTTCGCCATCTTGAAACCTAACCAAGATGTATATATTTTCACTTAAAAGCTTTACACGCATATAATTTAGAAGTCAAGGCATAATATAAAATTTCTGTTGGCAGTCATACTCTTAATTCTTTCAGAGGAAACCACTTTCTGTTTTATTCAAAGTTTGTCTCCATATTTCTAAATGATGTAATTTTAAAGTTAGTTTTTATGTTTTCAATTTTGATACTTAAATAGTTAACTATTTATTTAGCTCTTTTACATGTGTCTGCCACCTCCACTATTTTTCTTCCCTCCATCTTCCCAAGGGAGTTATAATTGATGAAATCAATACTTAATTTTTATGTTATTAAATATTTAAATATTCTCAGCTGAATAACTTACTATATTTGTAATTTTCTTTTTTTTATATTTTATTTTCCCATGCAACTATGACTAATCCATCCCTGAATAATCTGGTAGAACTGCAATCTCTTACCCATATATTCAAGTAGTGATTTTGTTTGTTTCTTTGTCTTCCTTTTTAGATATTTCTTAGAGTTCCCTATCTTCCTGCACCAATTTATACTGGATGGCTCTATATTCCACTGAGAGAATCCTGAGATTTCTTTTTAACATCAATCTGGGAATTCCCTTTACCCCTTTTCTTTGTTGGGTATCCTGTATCTTAGATAGCAAGATTTCATGTTTTCCTCAATTTACACCCACTGGAATAGATTCTACTGCAGCGGCTTGAGAAGTGCTATAACTTTAGAACTGGTGTTTTCCATTTTTGAGATGTTTTGGGGTTCACCTTATTGCTAGCTTCCTCCACAGCATCTTTTGCTTTCAGATTTTTCTCATGGTGATGTTAGCTGCCACTCATCCTTCTCCTTTCTAAGTCCTAAGATGTTCTTACCTCTCTTATCTGCCATTGCTTCCTACCTTGTTTTTCTTAATCCTTACATGTCATGATTATGTTCTTCCTTTACTGTCATTTTAGTGGGACTTCCAGAGGAAAGAAGTAGCAACACATTGTTTACCGTATCACATTAGCTAGAGATCTCTCATAGTTTTAGTTATCAGCAGTCTAGAAAGACTAATTCAGTGTCTATATAATGAAGGGAGAAGTAGCTTAGGAAAGACATTGAAGTGACCAGCTGATATAAATTGCCACTGTCAGGTGGAGATTATGTATTGCTTATGGTTGGGTATATTGTGTGTTTCTTGGCCTTATTTCATTTTTATCTCACTAAACAAAATGGACACTAGATGGCTCTATAAAAGCATACATATTCAGAAAAATCTCATTTAGTTCAGAAATTTGAAGTTATTATAAATTCTTTTATAGAAAAGAAAAGTTACGTATATTAGTTACAAGAAAATAACTAAAACTATGAGTAGCCTTTAAGGAATGAATTAAAAATTTGTAACTTTTCTAAGTGTTATTTGTTGTCGGCAAATATTTATTGAGAATATACCAAGTGCAGTGGTGGAGCTATAGTAATAAGCAAAACAAACATGTCTCTGTCCACGTGAAATTTGCTGGCAAAAAGTAAATTAATAATTATAAATATTAACTTAAGCAGTTTCAAATGTGCAGAGTTCTGTGAAAAGATGCAAGGCACAATTGGAACATATAACAGGATGTCTAACAGATGGGGTCAAGGATAGCTTCTCTGAGGCTGAAATTTGCAGGATGAACTATTGAAGTAGTTGGTTGAAACAGTCTGCCCAAGCTGAGAAACTGAAAAGAAGGTCCTCATGATGTGGGGAGAGTACTTGAAACTTCATTGGAGATTCTTTCAGGTTCATAAGATATTGAATTCCAATGCTAAAATAATAAGACAACTATGCATTTTTCCAGGAGAAAATTAGTTTCCTTCTAGTAGCATCAGGAATCTGGTTCACAGAATCATGAAAGATTAGTGGAGACATCCCTATTAGCAAGAGTAATAGACAACATTATGGTTTAGATATGAGGTGTCCCCCAAAAGTTCATGTGTGAGATAATTCAAGAATTATCAGAGGCAAAATGATTAGATTTTGGGAGGTATAGCCTAATAAATGGATTAATCCACTCATGGATTCATGGATTAAACTATAGGCAAATAGGGTGTGGTTGAAGGCAGTGTAGTCACTGGGGATGTGACTTTGCTGTTTATATTTTGTCTGTAGTGAGCAAAACACTCTTTCTTCTTCCTGGTTGCTCTGTCCTGAGTTGCTTTCTTCCACCATGCCCTTCTGTCATGATGTTCTCACCTAGGGGCCAAACATATGGTGTTAGCCAACCATGGACTGAACCTCTAAAGCTGTGAGCCAAAATGAACTTCTCCTCCTCTAAATTTTTCTTATTGGGTATTTTGGCCACAGTGATGAAAAGTTGACTAAAACAGACAGTATTTAAGTGCCAGTAGGATGTGGGCTTAAAGCCATCACAATTGTCACAGGACGTAGGACTAGAGTGGACTTTGGGGGTCCTCTGTTATATAGGATATTATCTCTTTAGTTTCTGGGTCCTGAGTTGGCTAAGAGGAAGGTAGAAGGCTCAGAACATGACCACTTACCAATTACTTCAGAAATATCTCAATGTAACGATGTGTACTAGCTGAGATTCAGTCTGTTATAAGAATAAAAAATCTTTCTCTCTGAAAAATACGGTACTAGGAATTTATCTGTATTTACTGTATTTGTTTCCTTAAATGTTCCTCTTTTTACACTCCTGAAAAATTGATCTTGGATTTGCTCTTGGGACTCAGTTCTCACTCTGACTCACGACCCCATCTGTGCCTCTTTCCCACACTAACTCAGATTTTAGGTTCTGTTGGATCAGTTATTTGCTATTTTTTTGTGACTTACCTCAGTTTATTGCTTTTGGATCACTTTGTCACATTTTAAATTAATTTTGTTAGCTCAAAGAATGCTCTACCACTCTATGGTGAGAAAAATATGTGGAGAGAATCAGACCTTTGAAAAATTAAAAGGGAGTTTTCTTTTTCAGATGCAATTAATGGTTATACCCTAGTAAATATTTATATAAATCTGGGAGACAGTAAGTAGCCACAAATTTAGATACTCTTCTAAAAACAAAAGACTTAATAAGCCTCCTAGGTTAAGTAAAAGTTTATTCAAGCATTGTTTAATTAATATAAGAATACTTAAAATTATATTTAGTTGTATATTTTCAACCTTGCTTTAATTCAATATTTCCCTACTTACCTAACCAAAAGAAGCATATAGGGTACTTATTAAGAAAATACTTACTTACAACTTCCTTTCTCATTCCATAAATGAGAATTTCCTGAAGGATGACTGAAAAAAATTGGATATTAAGAAGAACCTTTGTTAAATCTAATGGACAATCAATTTAGGAAACACAGTTCTACTTTTTAGATCATGTTGTTATAAGGCAATGTTGAATAACAGTCAGAATATTTAGTAGGATGCCCAGGAAACAGGCATGCTGCTAAATTGATAGAAGTAATATTTTTGTGGAAACTACATTAGTGCTTCAAAATGTCAATTCATTAGAATGACATTATAGGAAAAAATAGTGAAAGACTTAGAAATGAACAAGAAAGATCATCTGATGTCATCAATGGAAAACTGAGCATTGTCTAACATGCACTTTACTTCCAGGTTATTTATTGTAAATCTCAAGTTGTTTTATAACTTTATAAGTAGTAGAATTCTCATATTGATGCGATGATTCTTTTCCAGCAAAGGAATTTGTCTCTCAAGATGATACAGTTGACAGTTCAATTTATATCTACCCATTTTCCATGTTTTAAGTGTATTTATTATTTTAACATACACAGACTCAAATACACAGAGACATGGTCTTTGGGTTATCCTTCAAACAGGTTGTAATCTCTTACTGATTTTTTTCAAGAATTAATGAGTCAAATAATACTTCTAAGAAATGTTCATTAATACTTGTGTCATATTCATAATTATACTTTTAAAAATGATCAGTGAACACTATGCTATTCACATCTTTTTATCTACCCTGAGCAGCACCAAGCCATCAATTTTCATGCTGTTTTTCACAGGTACTACCTACCCAAAGAGTACTCATGCTGCCTGGTTGAAATTAATCAACCACCCCAGACTTTGCCTTTTAAAAAGCACATCCAGTGTTACAAAGTCAGAGGAATCGAGAAAACAGTTCCTGGGGCAAGCCTGGTCTAGTGATTTTCTATAATGTGTCGGATAACGTGGCTCACAACAGTTTTTAGAGCAGGAGGATTACTGTTGAGTTACTGTAGGGGAATCTAAACTGGGTGCTCTGACATTTGTCTCTATTTCCTTCCCTGAAAGAAAATCTCTAAAGCATGCTACAGTCTGGGTTGCTCAAGATTGTGGGATACAATCCTGACTCCATGTTGTTTAGTTTTTCAGAGGTACTTTTGGCATATTCTTTGTGGGTCTAGTTCTTGAGTTGAGTGATAAGGGACATATAAGATATGCTGTCTGCCTCAGTGACTCAGTAGAGGCAGACACATAAGTCTATTATGTTACTAATAACAGAGAAAGGTAAAAACTATAAAATTAACACAAAATTATAATTAAACGAGCAAAGTATCTGGAAATTTTAACAGAAGAGGTAACATTTAAAGGTGGACATACGAGAGCTTCCAATCACTCCTGCAAGGTAGGCGGGCCTGCGACCCACCGGCAGAAGAGGAGCAGCGGCCTGCTGAGAGGCAGAGCCACCCCCTCCCCCTGCACTGGCAAGGTAGACGGAACTGTGACCACCCACAGAACAGGCCCAGCGGCCTGCTGAGGGGCAGAGCCGCCCCCCACCCCCCGCGCCTGCCAGGTAGGTGGAACTGTGACCACCAACAGAAAAGGCCCAGTGGCCCGCAGAGGGGCAGAGCTTCCAATCACTCCTTCAAGGTAGGCGGGCCTGCGACCCACCGGCAGAAGAGGAGCAGCGGCCTGCTGAGAGGCAGAGCTGCCCCCTCCCCCCGCGCCTGCAAGGTAGACGGAACTGTGACCACC
>NW_026000093.1:33573702-33603830 GCF_001458135.2 Marmota marmota marmota | reverse complement strand
AAAGACCTAAAAAGAGCATGCTACAGGGACACTGCTACATCGATGTTCATAGCAGCACAATTCACAATAGCAAGACTGTGGAACCAACCTAGATGCCCTTCAATAGACGAATGGATAAAAAAAATGTGGCATTTATACACAATGGAGTATTACTCTGCATTAAAAAATGACAAAATCATAGAATTTACAGGGAAATGGATGGCATTAGAGCAGATTATGCTAAGTGAAGCTAGCCAATCCCTAAAAAACAAATGCCAAATGTCTTCTTTGATATAAGGAGAGTAACTAAGAACAGAGTAGGGTCGAAGAGCATGAGAAGAAGATTAACATTAAACAGGGATGAGAGGTGGGAGGGAAAGGGAGAGAGAAGGGAAATTGCATGGAAATGGAAGGAGACCCTCAGAGTTATACAAAAGTACATGCAAGAGGAAGTGAGGGGAAAGGGAAAATTAATACAAGGGGGACAAATGAATGTCAGTAGAGGGGGCAGAGAGAGAAGAGGGGAGGGGAGGGGAGGGGAGGGGGGATAGTAGAGGATAGGAAAGGCAGCAGAACACAACAGACACTAGTATGGCAATATGTAAATCAATGGATGTGTAAATGATGTGATTCTGCAATCTGTATATGGGGTAAAAATGGGAGCTCATAACCCACTTGAATCAAAGTGTGAAATATGATATATGAAGAACTATGTAATGTTTTGAACAGCCAACAATAAAAAATTAAAAAAAAATAGATGGACATACATTTTCCCCCAGAATATTTAGCCTTTTAATTATAAAAGTAGTACCTGAATCCTTTTTGGTTGCAAAAAAATGTCAAACATTAAAGCAAAAATTTTAAGGATGAATTAGGGAGGTAGACAAATTTGTGAGTGAGAGGTAGGTGTAGAGGGAGGAGTATATGCTGGGAATTGGAAATGTACGAGGAAAATGGAAGAATAGGCCAGGTGCTGTGGCACATGCCTATAATTCCAGTGGCTTGGGAGCTGAGGCAGGGGGATTGTGAGTTCAAATCCAGCCTCAGCAAAAGTGAGGTGCTAAGTAACTCAGTGAGACCCTGTCTCTAAATAAAATACAAAATAGGGTTGGGAATATGGTTCAGTGGTCAAATGTCCCTGAGTTCAATCCCCAATATCCCCCCTCAAAAGAAAAAAACCACAAAAAACCCCCAGAGGAGTAGGATGAATGCCATATTTGGGGGATGCAGTAGGAAGTTAGGGTAAGTAGGACACAGAATATTGTGAGGAGTGATTGGAGATAAAATTGCAAAGAAGTTTGGGTCAAGGTTGTGAAGAACTTTGTGTACTATGTTTAGAGGTTTAGGTTTTTGCCTTTGGGCCTGAAGATCCATCAAAGAGATTTTGGCAGAGGGACTACCTTTGGTTAGATCTGAGAGAGATCACTTTGCGAAGTGACTAAAATAGGGAGGTACTGAAAGCAGAGTCTCATGGTTTATTTTAAATCTCACAAACGCACAGTCATGCTTTTTCCATTTTCTGAATGAAGAAATTGAGTCCAAGAGACATAATTTTTTCCCCAAGGTCATGAATCAGTAAATGATGTAACCAATGCTTGCAAATCAAGCCCAGATTTTCTCTCTAGTCTTTGCTGATGTTTTAGTGAAGTTATTAAAATCATTAGGTGAGAAATGGGGAAGGCACGAGGGCAGTTCAGTGAGCATGAAAACAGTCAGGAATTAGGCAGGGACAACAGTGTGCATTACTGAGGAGTTGTGGGATAGTGGTTCAAAGAGTTTTGAGACAATAAATTAGAAGACCTGGATTCTCATCCACCTCCCTCTAATCATACCTAAGTGGGGAATTTTGGAAAGCCACTGAAAAGTTCTGTGATTCCATCTCTTCCTCTGTAGTGAGGAGGTTAGTTCTGATAATTTATAAGAGCTCTTTTTAAAAAAAGTTTATTTTATTTACTTATAATACCTTTATTTAATTTATTTATTTTTATGTGGTGCTGAGGATCAAACCCAGGGCCTCGCATGTGCTAGGCGAGTGCTCTACCACTGAGCCACAATCCCAGCCCCTATGAGAGATCTTTTTCAACCTTAAAAGTCTATGTTTATTCATAAATGTCACCGTGGGCTGGTGTGTCCAGAATGTCACAGGGAAGATGAGGCTATTTATTATTTCCATTTCAATTTAAGATGTAGTGAATGTCCTTTCTATATATTTTTTTTGACACCATATATTTGCCTTTAATGTAAGACATACCCCATAACATTGTAATTGCTTACAAGGGTGATATTTAAAAATGTTTAACAACCAGTTTGGTGTAGACCCTAGCCAAGAAGGAGGAACTCAGTTGTAAAAGAGTGGGATGGTCTTGCGGTGCATGCCAGCTGAATATCCGTTCTGAGGGCTTCCATGCTTGAGTCTCCTCTACATTGTGACTTGAGGGCAGGAATTATATCTTTCTAATTTTTTATTCCAAGTCCTAAGGCAATAGTAACCTCTTAGTCTGGGCCTAATGTACTTTTTTTTTTTTTTTTTTTTGGTATTAAGGATTGAACAAAGGGGCACTTTACCAATGAGCTACAACCCCAACCCATTTTATTTTTGCTTTTGAGAAAGGGTCTCGATAATTGCTGAGGCTGGCTCTGAATCTGTAATCCTCCCACATCAGCCTCCCAAGTCACTGGGATTATAGGCATGTGCTACCATGCTGGCCCAATCAACAATTTTTTGATGAAAATAAATAATTTCTCCTTTGTGTCTGACAATTCCGTACCTTTGTTGCATGAGTTTGTAATGAGACAAAAGGATGCTTAAATAGCTCTGCCTTCAAGAAGAAACCTGCCAACCCTGGCAAGCAGTCACAGAAATACCTGATACTGAGCATACACTAATTTCCAAAGGCTTTTTTTCCCCCCTGTTCTTAGCAAATCAATTATATTATATAGCTTGAGCTACTCTTTCATTTTTTTTTTCTCAAAAAGACTATTTCAAGGGCAAAAAAAAAAGTTCATTTCTTCAAACTTATAAGCTGTGGCTTTTTCCAGTACCAGTTAAGAAAAAAAAAAAAAAAGTAAGTCAATGTAGGCTTAAGTCTTATCAGCATCTCAGGACTCTCCTTTCTTAATCTCTCCTTGACAATTTGTCCTTTCCCTGATTATCTAATCATATACGCAGTGATTGTGAGTCTCCTATAAATCCAAGATGGCTGAGGAGTCATTCTGAACTTATCTTGGAAGCTGTTATAAAAAACCACACACACACACACACACACACACACACACACACACACACACGCCCTCAGCCAAGACATGTTGATTAAAATTCTTTGTTCCATGAATTGTACAATCTCAATTCCCTTGTCTCCATGCTGCCCTAACTTCGATATCAGCGTCTAATTAAGACTGGTAAAACAACTATATTAAAGATAGTGTTTCAAACAAACATTTAGAAAATATATATTTTAACATTTCTTTTTTAAAAATCTCAACAGTTTTTTTTTTTAAATTAATGCATGGTAATTATACAGAACGTGGGTCTCATTGTACATCTTCAAATTTCAAGTGACTTTTTTATTGTTTTAAATTCTGTGGTCTGAAGCCAATTCCTCTGTTTTTCTTCTGTTTTATAATATTAAGATATCCTCTAATGTATACACTTTATTTTTTTAAAAATTTTTTTGGCCAGGATTTGACTGTACTCCAATTAGACATTCTAGTATCTATCAGGGACCCACCCCCCCCACACACACACACACAAACAGATTGTTCTTCCATTTTCTGAATTAATGCCAGGTTTGTAAGCAGAAATGTGGTGATGGATGGGTGACCTCTGTGACAGAGGTATACAAAGGCATCTTAAGAGCATTGGCTCTAGAAGTTGCAGCCTGGATTCAAATTCTGGCTCTGTCCCATTCTGATTGCTTATATTTGATCAAGTGCTTTACTCAAGACTTGGTGTTTGATACTTAATGTGGGGTATTAATACCTAGTTCATAGAATTCTCATAAAGCACTTAACATAAGATTCAGAACACAGTAAGCTCAATGTAAACATTACCTTGAAAAGTAAAACATGGAAGCTCACACTAGAGCCCTTTATTATTATGCATTGTGAATACAAAGGTAATCCAATGGTTACAATTGTCAGCCTCTGGTCACTCTTCCTTAATTATGTAAATAGTGTCTTGGGCTCCTTCACACCATGAAGAGATACCTATTATCTTTCTTATGCAACTCTTTCTCTGGTCTTCTCTAGCCTGCACACTTCCCCTGCCTTGTTGGCTTTACTCATATCTTATCCTCTGTTGTTGGAGTCTGTAAACAAGTCAAAATAACACCTGGAATTTTGCCAGGGGAATGTTAGAGTTCGTAAACAAGTCTGGATGGTGCCTGGCAAAATGCCAGAGGGAGTGGTTTGAGAAGTAACAAAAGCGAGCCATTAAGTGTGGAGATTCCTTATTGGTTGACTGATGTATCTAGTTTATGTTAATTAGATAAGCTGTGTGGAATGTATAAATACTGCTCCTGTCCTGCAATAAATGGCTCCCACTCCTGCTGTATCAATATACACAAGTCCTTCGTCACCCCCCCGGCTATTTTGCCCAGCCAGCCGGGCTGCGGCACTCTGTTCCTCATTTCTTCCTTCACTCATGCCAATTTTCCATGATGCAGTCCTTTTTCCTTCATTCGCTCACAGTAGTACACAGATGAAGCATGTGTGTGTATTAGATTTTTGATTTCTTGAAAATTTGGAAGGATTTTTTGATATTATGGGATAGTGTGTTAGATGACATAAAATTGGATATTTCATATTTTTTTCATAAGAGGTCCTCTGCCCACTAGGGAATTTCTCTCTGACTTTGTTCTTGAATCTCCTACTTTCCTGCCTTGAGGGTGTGCTGCTCTCTCCAAGGCTCTATATTCATTAATCTCCTCCTTGCATAGTCCCCAGAGCTCAACCTTTCTCCAACTCCATTATGCAGAACAATGCAGCTCTCTGTCTTTCTTAATCCATTCTGACCACATCCTGAGGACATTATTTTTCTGAACAAACATTTTCTCCCCAAGAGACTACTGCTGGCTTTAAAATAATATTCCCTCACCACCCTTAACTCAAATATTAATAACCTGTAATTTTTGCTCTTGTAAACTTAGCTTACTCTCAAGAGAGTAATGCTTTTAAATAGTGAGTCAGTTAACTTCAACCTCTGGTCACAGCTTGTCTGTGGCTTCCAACTCACTCAGAGAAAGAGTCAAGGGCTTTGCAAGGTCTGCAGTGATTCAGGAGCCCTCTGGTTGTCTCCCTGATTTCATATGGTACTTCTTGTCTCTTCATTGTTCTACAACATCATGGACTCCTTTGTTGTTCCTTGAAACTGTCGCAGGAGAGTGGAGAGATGAAGCTTCAAACATTAGTTCTTGTGTTCCAACAATAACAACAGAAAATTTAAAGTCAGACATGAAAAGCCAAGCAAGAGAATTTTATTATGAGTGAAACTAAAGTGAGGCTCATGTGAAGAACATACTCTCTCTCAAGAATGGGTCATATCTGAGCAGAGAATGACAAAGGAAAAAATGTGTTTTTTTTTTCAAATTTATTATTGTTTGATGTTTACCAGGAGAACTGGGTTCCACCTTCTGCAGTCTCCAATCAGAGGTTTATCTCCTCCTTCGTATTGGGCCAGTCTTCTCCAGAACTGTTATGGTGACCATCTCATTCAGGGGGACTTCATCTGCAAGTCAGTTCTATGTTAATGTGGATTCTGAAGTCAGTGACCAGGTGGCTTCATCTTAGTGCACCTGAACTGATGAAGAAAATTTCCTTCTAATATACATTGAGAAGCCCATGGCCATAATTTCTAACTTTACAATGACCCTAGTAGGCCCTGTCAGGAGTTAGCTAGACCTATTGATCTTTTCTTCTTGATGTATTTAAAGAAAATTGTTCCATTTGTTTTTATGTGTGTGTTCTCAGGGTTAGTATACCAGTTGTTGTTCTACAAGTTACTTGATTATTCATAAAGGAAATTCAAAGAAACCCTGTGGTTCTGCTATGTTACTGGTTCATATTTCACTAACCACTACCTAACAAACCCCAAATCTACCAGCAACATATTCATTAAGGTCTCAGGGCTTTCCTGCTTCTTGGAAAGCTCTTCACTCAGATATCAAATAATTTAAAACTTCACTTTCTTTGATTTCTTTTCCATTGGCCACTTGTACAATAGCCAGTTCTTCCCCAAAACATTGTATCTCTTTTGAAAAAAATTACACATTACACATTTTCTTCTGTGTTTGATTATTGTCTACCTGCACCTACTAGAATGCAAACTCCACGATGTCATAGACTTTGTTCTATTTACTGCTGTAGCCCAACACTATATCTGGCACACTGGAGATTCTCAGTACATTTTGATGATTGAATCAATAAATGAAATATTAATGGTAGCCTCTAGATACTTTAGAGACACAAAGCAGTGAATTTTGTTTAGAGGTGGTCAGGGAAAGCTCCTTAGAGATGAAAAAAATAAACTGGATAGTTATAAGCAAGGAGAAAAGAGAGTTTTCCAAACAGGCAGCTGCATGGGTATATTCATGAAAGAATGAGGAGTTTCTTAATATGGCCAGACTCTAAGTTCTGTATGTGTATTCAGGACAGCTTTGCTCCAGGTATTGGGTGCAAACCTAGCTCACTGGTACAGATCTGTGGATGAGCTTATGCAGGTCCAGGGTCACTAAGTTGCATGAACGGAGGAAAGACCCTAACAATGTGTCTAGAAGGCTCTATGATTTTGTAAAATTTGCAAAGATTTTTAAACCACAATTGGCTAAGACAGGTATCTCTTTTCATTCTGACTTTCCTCTGTCACACTTCTGATTTGGGTAGTACTGGAATGGCTGCAGACAATTTTGGAAAGATGAGCTGGGATACTTTCACTTTGATGTTAGTGGAATAATATTTCATGGTTTACAGTTATTTCTGTGGATAATTAAATTGTTGTGAGCCAGCTTTGGACAACTTTCAGGAGTGCTAAGACCCACTGCTCTAACTCACTGACATCGAGACATGAAGGTGCAGGGCCCAGAGTCCTAATAGGTATAAATGGGTCCTTGGTGTCCAAATCCAGATAAAGCAGGGTAGTGAGGACGAACAAGTGAGAAATGTCCAGGGCCAGAAACTAGTCCACAGGGTATTCTTCAGTATCTTCTAGCTTATGTACAATAAAAATGTGACATTTTCCCCTATTTGAAAACAATCTTAGCAACTGGTGTGCATTCATTACCTGAGCAAGCAAGCACACTGCTGCTGAAGAGATGTGATATGCTTCCTTGCAGTTTGTTGACAAAGACTAGCTAAATGGGTCACAGAGTACATTGTTTCAAACTCTCCTCCTTCTCTTCTTTTTCTTCTCATCTTTATCACTGTGAGATTATATCTCCTTGCTTGAGAGTGAGCGCTTCATTTTTGCCTCAGACTCTTGCCTCTGTCAATCCAACTGAGAAATGAAGAGGAATGGACCCAGTAGTTCCAGTGAGTATAGGGGGTGATATGAGAGATGTAAGGCAAATTAGTCTAAACGAATTTAGTGATGATTTAATGTTGGAGGATGATAAGGTGGGTGAATTGAAGATGATTATGAGGTTTTTCACTTGGGTATTAAATAAGTCATGGTGCTGAATAGGGAATTTATATAGTAGGAGAAATGAGGTTTAAGGTAAATAATAAAATTAGTTTTAGAATTATTGAATTTTATGTGTCCTGGATGAAGGAGAAGAGAAGGAGAATAGTTGGAGAAAAATTTACTCTGGAGAGATTGTAAAGTGAAAGTGAAGCTTGTTAATACTTAGGGAAGACAGACTTGGGTGTGATTATAGGCCAAGGATGCAAAGAATTAGGAAAGCAAAACATTTCCAGGGAGGAATGGACAACTGTGATAAATGACATAAATTACTTACAGGGAGGGAAGCTTACAAAGCAAACATTCTGTTTAATAATTAGAAAGTTGCAAGTGATCTTGCAAGAGCAGCTTCCATGGAATGACCAGCAAAGAAGCCCTGACACTATGGGTTCAGGGGTGAAAGGTCATTTGTACTGCACATCATCCCTTCCTTTGCTTTCTTGGTTCCTGCTTTTATGTTATTGATCATGAATCCATGCAGAGGCAACCTTGATGATAGACATTCCAATTTCCTATTATCTAATAGGAGGGCCCATGATATTTATCATCAGTCTATGTATCCATTTCTGATTAATTGCTGTCAAGTGTCCCCATAAAAATTATTCTAATTTTAACAAGATGCTAATCCACAAGACATCAGCAATGTCAGATTGACACACAATATAGTTACCAATTATCCCTGTTTGCCCATACCTCTCTCTCCATCTAGAGTGACCCTATTTAATCATAGATTTTGTTAAACCACGTTGATGGATTTCCTCCAACAGATTCAAATCTCTCATGCATTTGTAGGCTTCTGATCACTTACCTTTACCATTTTCTTCTGTTACCATGTATCATGAACTGTGTGATGTCCTCATGAGGTTAAAATTCCAAGTTGACAGAGACTCTTTCAAACAGAGCTCTTTGTACTGATAGTGTGTTCAGAGGAGGTCTAGTAAAATGTTTGTTCAAAAGTATTTATTCATTTTAACTTCATGTATTTGAGACCTGAACCATTACTTTAGAAGCTTTTGGAATGGCACTCTTCTAGTTGCTGACTAGAAAGGCAAAAGTGCAGCTGATGCACATCACCAGTCACCAGGTGGCAGTGCTCTGGAGTTGTTTGGTAACAAATAGGAATGTCATTAAGACATTTTCTGATCTTATCCAGTGAAAATCACAGCATCATAGATTTTAGCCTTGGAAGGGCCTATGGACTCTTCCATCCTACATTATAGTTGAGAAAAATGAGGAAACTGAGTTCCAGAAATCAATCTCTCTCTCTCTCTCTCTCTCTCTCTCTCTCTCTCTCTCTCTCAATCTCTCCCCCCCCCGCCCCCTTCTGTCTCTCAGAGAGAGATAAATATAGATATCTAGAGAGGCTTTTCAAGATTTTCCAGTTGTTTACAGATAAGGAAAGTGAAGTTATAATCATGAAGCTGCATTAATTAGAACACTTTTGATTGCAAGTGTCATCAATTTAACATCAATATTAAGATTAAAGTCAGGGTGGTTCTTAGTTCAAGGATCTAAAGGGCTCAGGGAGAGGCCTGGCTCAGAAAATGAGGGATCTGAGGATACAGTCTCTCTTTGTTCTCTTTCCTCTGTGGGGTGGTGGTTCAAGCTTTGTACTGGAGTCCCCAGCTGCTTTTGGTTTATATTATCCCTCATGAAGAGTACAGAGAAAATAATTGCCTTTTCAAAATGATTTCAACAAGAACCCTGAAATTGAGTCTCATTGGGCAGAACTGTTTCACACGTTCCAGCTGGAACATAGGGAAATTAGGGCCCCCAGTAAAGAAGGAGGAATGAGGATAGTGTGGGGCAAAGTCAATGTAGAGTTTTCAGGATATTCCCTCCTGAGAGGTCCCCCACCTCTCCTCAGATGGTGACTGAGGGCTGGAATTCAGCCTGAACTCCACTGTCATGATCCATGGGGACTGCATCTTCTAAGATGGGAAACATTTTCTCATTTGCTTAAGGGCATTATATGAGTTAACATCAGTTTGGCTTATTATCAGAAGAATGAATGAAAGACAGGAAGACCTAAATAAAATTATTCACTTCAGGATGCAATTAAAAAAAATATCATCATTGACTTTGATTTTACTTTTCTTTATTCTCTTTTTTTCAATAGAAGTCTGGGTTGTGTTATGCAAAATGTGGAATTTAGAACACTAAGGTTAAAATATTGCCTTTGCCACTTTTCTTGCTGTGTGGATTTAGAGAGTTTTAACATTTCTCAGACTCAGTTTACTTATAAAAAATTACCAAATTTCAGAGAAATTAGAATATTAAATGAAACCTAAGAGTTCGGCACAGAGCCTGAGATATAATAGCAATTTAATTAAATTTTAATTAATTGTGATGGTTTAAAAACCTGGACTCCAAAATCTTAGACACTTTTCCAAGACAGATGTAGGGTCTATGCCTCCTTCTCTTGAGAGAAGGAATGTGTGTAAATGCATTAATCCACAGGGTGACATCATCATGTGGCATCTGAGCCTAGGTCATGAAAAATCCTAAAGTTTTCTCCGTGAACGCTGCTTGCAATGCTTTCCAGAAGTCTCTCTTGGGAACTCTCTTTGAACCTGGCCACCATGCTGTGAGAAGCTCTGACACAAGGAGAGAAAGCTCTCCTTACCACCCTCCTTGGGAAGAATATTGTTATAGTTTAAACATGAGGTGTCCCCCAAAACTCATGTGTGAGATAATGCAAGAAAATTTAGAGGTGAATGATTGGGTTATGAGAGCCTTAGCACAATCAATAAATTAATGCCCTGATAGTGAATAACTGAGTTGTTAACTGAAGGCAGGCAGGGTGTGGCTGGTGAGGTATGGGTCCCTGGAGGCATGACTTAGGGGTATATATTTTGTATCTGGCAAATGGAGTCATTTTCTTTCGGCTTCCTGTTGTAATGTCTTGAGCTGCTTCCTTCCACCACACTCTTCTGCCATGATGTTCTGCTTCATGTCAAGCCCTGAGGAACGGAGCCAGACTTCTATGAACTGAGACCTCTAAAATCATGAGCCCCCAAATAAGAGTTTCCTCCTCTAATTGTTCTTATTAGGTCTTTTGGTTAAAGCAATGAAAAAGCTGACTAAACCAAATGACAAAGAATTTCAGGGCCATGATTTTCATATGCCATATATTTTGGAAAATGCAATGATGAGTGTGAGTTTCCTGCAAGTACTTATTTCTTTGATGACTTTAAGGGAGTCTATACTCGGGAGGCTTGAATTTGTACAAATTTGGCTAACTTGTGGTGTCCAATTGTTCAGTCAGACACTAATATAGATGCTACTCTGATGTTTTTTTAAATTTCATTTATTTATTTTTGTTTTAAGAAAGATAGCTTTATATTGTTTCTATTATTATAGAATGAAAATTTAATCTAAAAGTCAATAATAATTTTGAAAGAAAATGAAAATTAACATTGGTTCAGGTATAATCATGTTCTAACTTAATTTTTTTAATATTTATTTTTCAGTTTTCAGTGAACACAGCATCTTTATTTTATTTTTATGTGGTGCTGAGGATCGAACCCAGCGCCCCGCACATGCCAGGTGAGCACGTTACCGCTTGAGCCACATCCCCAGCCCCTTCTAACTTAATTTTTAAAAATTAGTTATACATGACAGTAGAATGCATAAATGGAGTATAATTTCTCATTCTTCTGCTTGTACATGATGTAGAGTTACACAGGTCATAAAATCATATATGCATATAAGGTAATAATGTCCAATTCATTCCACTGTCCTTCCCACTCCCTTTCCTCCCTTTACTTCCTTCTGTCTAATCTAAACTACCTCTATTCTCCCCCACCCCTTATTGTGAATTAGCAACCGCATATCAGAGAAAACATTTGGCCTTTGGTTCTTTGGGATTGGTTTATTTCACTTAGCATTATATTCTCCAGTTCCATACATTTACCAGCAAATGCCATAATTTCATTCTTCTGTATGGTGGAGTAATATTCCATTGTGTATATATGCCACAATTTCTTTATCCATTCATCTGTTGAAAGGCACCTAGGTTGGTTCCATAATTTAGCTATTGTGAATTGAGCTGTTATAAACATTGATGTGGTTGCATCATTGTAGTATGATGCTTTTAAGCCCTTTGGGTATAAACTGAGGAGTGGGATAGCTGGTTCCATTCCAAGTTTTCTGAGGAATCTCCATACTGGTTGCATCAATTTGTAGTCCTATCAGTAATGGATGAGTGTACCTTTCCTCCTACATCCTCACCAACATTTATTGTTGCTTATATTCTTGATAATTGCCATTCTGACTGGAGTGAGATGGAATCTAAGTGTAATTTTGATTTGCATTTCTCCAATTGCTAGAGATGTTGAGCATTTTTTCATGTATTTGCTGACCATTCGCAATTCTTTTGTGAAGTGTCTGTTCAGTTCCTTACCCCATTTATTGATGGGGTTATTTGTATTTTGGTGCTAAGTTTCTTGAGTTCTTTATATATCATAGAAATTAATGCTGTATCTGAGGTGCAACTGGTAAAGATTTTCTCCCATTCTGTAGGTTTCTCTTCATGTTCATGATTGTTTCCTTTGCTGTGAAGAAGATTTTAGTTTGAATCCATCCCATTTATTGATTCTTGATTTTTCTTCTTGCCCTTTAGGAGTTTTGTTAAAGAAGTCAGTTCCTAAGCCGACATGGTAGAGATTTGGGTCTACTTTTTCTTCTAGTAGGTGCAGGGTCTCTGTTCTAGTGCCTAACTTCTTGATCCACTTTGAGTTGAATTTTATGCAGGGTCATAGATAGGAGTTTAATTTCATTTTACTACATGGATTTCCCAGCACCATTTGTTGAAAAGGCTATCTGATGAAATTTTTAAAAAGGATATAACTACCATGTAAGTCAGTAGACTTTGAATGAAGCAGATTACACTCTATAAAGTGGGTGGATCTCATCCAAGTAGTACTCATAAGGCCTTAAGAGTAAAGATGAGAAAGTTTTCTGAAGAAGGAATTCTCAAGACTGCAACATAGAAACAACCCCCCCCCCTTGGGCTGAATTTGAACCCAAGTCTACACAGCCTGAATTGCTATTACTGCAATGCCAGTCTGCCATCCTATTCTAATTTTCAGACTTGTCAGACCCCACTACTGCACGAGCCAGATCCCAATTCCTTAAAATCTTTCTCTCAAATACGCTAAATCTTATTGGTTTTGTTTTCTAGAGAATCCAGTTTAATACAGTAACTACACAATACTAACAATGACTACAATCTTGCTAACACAGAATAATATAATTTCAACTATTGGATGATTTGGGTACCTGATAGCTCAACCCATCCTTTAGAATTAGAGTGCTTATGTGTTTCTTAAATTATTATACATATGTGTTTAACTTTGTAACCTCAATAAGAACACAAGCCTCATGATTCCTAAGGGTCATCTTATGTTTTCCATAACTCCCATTGAATAGAACCCAGCTCAGTAAATCTCTAGTGATTATTCTCCGGCAGTATGTGAGCAAGTTTCTATGAGGAGTATAGAACTATCATTGTGAGGACTATGCTCCCAACTAATCACATTTTCAACTGACTTTTTTTTTTGTTCCATTGTCTCATTATGTAAATGTCATTATTGTGCAATTAATATTTGCAGGTAAGAGTGGAATAATCGTTTCCCCTGTTTACAGAGAAATTTGTGATCTATCGGTTGGAGATATTAGGTGACTCAGACATATTCTCTGTGGGGGGTTTATTAAGGATGTAGCTTTATGAATTAATGAATTGCTTCAAGTCATCCATCCTTTGCCTCATCCTTCACTGACCTTTATGGATCCTGTGTCTAGCTGATTTTCATTTTGTCTCATCTGTACCTAGCTGAGAGAATCAACATATTTTCCCCCAAATTTCTATGTAATCCTTCCTATTAAAAATATTAAAACTGCATTTTAAAAAGAACAGCAAATGTTATAATGCAAAAATTTACCAGGAATCAGAAGACCTAGGTGCTGGTCCTGGATCTAGTTTCTTTCACTAAACAGATAGGAGTCTGTAGTCTCACATCTTCACAACCTCAGTTTTAATCTGAAAAATGACCAGTTTCAAGATTTGGATTCTATTACTTGGTGACTACTAAATTTTTACTTGGAATAATTTCTAAAGAAATCTTTTTGCCAAGCTCCTACAGGGAGTCATTGCTAAGAAGTTGCTAGGGAAAAGCAGCTGAGATGTATCTAATTCATGATTTATAATTTATTATCAACAGTTTCAGGGAAAGAAAAGCAACTAGCAGATGGTGGGATGGAGGAGTGAATTTTTAGAAGGTAAAAAAGGGATTATATATCCATATCTTAAGTAACTCATATATATATTTTTTTAAATTAAAAAAGGAGTAAACTGGACAATTGCTCCTGGGGTGTCAGAGATATTATAGCAAAAGCATTAACTTTTGCTGGAAAAAAAAGAGCAAAGTCCCAACTTAGGGACTTCTAGGTGACTAAATAGTTGAAGTATTAATAGGGCTGTGAGAAAATTTTTTCATCTAAGGAAGAAGTTTAAAGATTTGGTGGCATTAAGTTCATTGATAAAGGAAGGAGATTCTAGAGTGCATCCACATGAATCTGCCTCAGGTCTTTAGGATTAAATATCTTGGGACTATTTTGGAAAAAATGAAATAAGTTCTCTTCTTCCCATTGTCCCTAAATGAACACTGGCCCACACTGTTTTTCCAGTATTCTTTCTGAACTGGTGGACTGGAGTCCTTTCTGAATGTCTGGCCCATTGCCTATCAAGCTTTGCCTTATTTCTTGTTTAGAATACCACTACCCAATGGGCATCTGCTGAATCCTAACTGATCTGAAGCCCAAATGGGCAATCTAATTTCCTGACAGGGAGAGTCCATGCTATTAAAAATTCAGTTATTTCAATCTGCATCTGTTTAAAAACAGGAGGTTTCTTTTAGCATGACTACTGGGAAGACACCTGTGGCGGTATACAATCTATAAGTTTCAACACATGTTCTAAGCATTGAAATCTCTTTGAGATGTCTTTGGAGATCTGATGATGAAAGACAGCCTATGAAATGCAAGGCTCTTCACATGCATTTGAATATTCTCACAGTTATTTTGAAATAGATGTTGTTATGCTCATTTGATAAAAAAGAAACTGAGGGGCTGGGGTTGTGGCTCAGTGGTAGGGTGCTTGCCTAGCATACATGAGGCACTGAGTTCAATCCTCAGCACCACATAAAAATGAAATAAAGATTGTGTGTCCACCTACAACTAAAAAATAAATATTAAAAAAAGGAAGAAGAAACTGAAGCTCAGAGAGCTTACAATGTCAGAAGTTAGAAGTAAAGAAAGGGATCCTCAGTGTTCAAGCATAGCATGCTGAGTTCTTTCCCTTGTGCTGCTAAGCCTGCATGTCTCTGAATGAATCACTTCATTTGCTGTGTCATTTTGCTGTGACTAAATTTAAAATTGTAATACGTGGCTTATAAGATTGTCATGTATTTAATGAGATGTACTTACAATGGGCTAAAACTTGTAAGGTTAACATTTTGAAAGAATCCAAAGATAAGCTAGAAGATCAAGTCACTGAGCTAAGAAATATCTTTTTAAAAAAACAAAAATCACCATATTCATTTGAGGCATTTATTTATTAATAAAATAGTTTGCCAAGTTCTTAACTTTGCAAGTGCTTTATGAACAAACTACCTTCTATTCCCCTATTCTACATTCCCAACTGTGAAGAGAGTACATTATTTTATTCTCAGGTTTTATGGAGGAGCCACTTAATTTCTAATTCTGACAAATAGGACTCTAAAATGATGCATCCATGACACTTTTCAAGTACTACTGACATAGTCTCCTATGACTATGATTGACTTAGACTGACAACATGGTAAAACTATTCTTCCCTCCTGATTTGCTGTTTGTGGTAGACTAGGTTCTAAATGGGTGTGTTTACTTGAGTGTTGAGCGATACTGCTGAAATAATGTCAGAAGAATCCCATTTTAAGAACTGTGTTTCCAGATTACTTTAAATTTCTCCCAGTGTGTTAATAAAATGCAGAGCTGGAACTAGGCATTTTTGTGCTGGAAGCAATTTTTCCCTAGAGGTCTCCCTTTTCTCTGCTTTGCTTTATTGACAGATTCCTTTGAAATCCTCAGAGCAAAACTCGTTTGAAACAAGAATCATTTCTTGCTTTTTTTTCGAATATGCAAGTAAAATACCTATTTTGCTTAAGAAATCTTAGTTTTAATAACTTTATTAGCTAATAATTGGTATGGATTAGTACTCAGCTAAGCATTTTTCTTTCATTATCACAATCCTATGGGGCAAGTACAATTGTTTTCATTTATAGAAAAAGGAAGAAAGGATCAGAAAAGCTGATGTTTTGCTTGATTTGACACAATTACAAAGTGTTAGAGCTGCAGTTTGACCAAGGCGTTTGCATTTTCAAGGTCGGCGCTCTTACCTCTGTGCTCTGCTGTCACTTTCTAGGGCCTTGTAGTCTCTGTGTAGCCAGATCTTTTGAACCCAAGACAATCTTCCTGAGACTTACAAGAATAAGTTTTAATTTTCTTTGTAACATTTGTTACATTTTTGTTTGAAAGTAATGATGCTTACCTCTCAATTTCTTTCTCTTTTTCTTGGACAATTTGAAAGAATTTTTAGTATTTGAAATTGGTTTTAGTGTTTTTACACATATTTTGGTTGATCTTTTTTCACTATTTTTTTCTTTGTCTTCCATGAGTATTTCTTATACATTGGTTCACGAATCACTGAATGGGAAAATACAGTTACCGAATTGAAATTCAACACTAATGACATAAAATGTAAGCAGTCAATTTAGATTTTCTTGGTTTAAATCACAGGCTTAGAATTTTTTAAAGCTATTTTTATACAAAATAGTCATATAACAATAAGAATAAATGAACTAATAAATACAAAGTCAGAAATTATTAGCTTTGAGTTATCTTTGAATTTTCCTTTTGATTTATTTTGTGCAGTAGAATAAGTCTTTGGCTCCTTTTACATCTTCTTCTTCTCCTCTTTGTTCTTTTTCTCCTCCTTATTGTTTACATTTCAATGCCTACAATGAACCATGATGTTACTTGCTGTATCTCCACAATGATTTTATAAGGACTGGCTAACTAATTGATTTGTAGGAAAGGAATGTTACCACCTAGTGGAATGAAATACTTTCTCTATTCTTAATGGAAGGAAACTTTGCTTATAAAACAATTAATTTGGGGGGAATAATTGCTACAGGTAGCTTCTTAAAACAAGCCTTTCTAAAGAGTGTGGAAATCAAGCCAAAGAAAATTCTTCATATGTTATACCATGATTAGAAGTGAAAAATGGAGGGTGGAAAGTACAAATACAAAATTATTAACAGAGGTTTCTTTTGTGTCATGGGAATGTTTGGTGTGCTGACAGGTACCACTTATATGATGTATTTAACATAAATGATTATTCTATGTTTATATATCTTATATATAATTTTACATACTATATGTGATGATCATTTATTAAAATAAATTTTAATACATTCAAATTCTGACAAATTGCATAGTTCTTTGTAAAATATTTATGCTAAAATCAGAGAGAATCATGTTTTAATTTTTTCTATTTCACTTCTGAACATGAGTTCATTAACGTAAACATATGGCTTTGAATATTATTTTAGAAATTGGGTAATCTCATTTCTGTGCAGAAAACTTAGACAGATATTTTTAACCTAATAAAATAATTGAGTAAAATACAACCTTACTTTTATTTGTAGTTTTTTGATATTAATGTCATGTGGCAATTATATTTTGACAAATACTAAATATAGTATAACAGAGTGTGTTGGAGGTAAGCATAACTTTTAGGTTGCACATGAGTACTAAACATAAGGTCCTACTTAAAAGTTATTATGATATTATCAAGTCCATCTTTCCATAATATCAGTTTTGAAAGTTTTTCTTATTGAAAAATTGTGTCATTATCACTGCTGTGGTTTGAATATAGGTTGTACCCTCTAAAGCCCATCTTGAGGCTTTGTCTTCAGTGTTACAGGATGGAGAAGGTAGTGGGCCATTTAAGAGGTAATTAGGACTGAGGGGATGTGGCTCAAGTGGTAGCGCGTTCTCCTGGCGTGCGTGCGGCCCAGGTTCGATCCTCAGCACCACATACAAACAAACAAACAAAAAAAGAGGTAATTAGGTCATGGAGTTTACACCCTCATAAAAGGCTTAATGTAATATCCTGTGAGAATAGTTATTTCCTGTTAGGAAGTGGGTCATCTCCTTTCACGCACATTTGCCTCTCTTCAGCATAATGCTGCTTGCTCTTCTGCTGTCTTCCAGGAGCTGAGCTGCCCCAAGATCCTCCCCAGAAGCCAATAAGATGCCAGTTCCCTGCCCTTGGACCTCCTAAACTCTGATAAATTAGCCTCATTTCAAGTCTAAGATATCTTGTTATAGCAAGAAAAATGGTCCAAAACAATTGCATAGACAAAATTTTACCATAAAATTGAAAATAAAGATGAAGCAAATATATTTTTCTAATTTATGAGAACTGCTACTCAGGTGAACACAGGAATATCAAGGAACTCTTAGATGAAATTTTTGGAGATTTTGTAAAATACAAAAAAAATTTCCCTTAACAGTAGCAGTAGCAGTAGCAGCAATGGCAGCTAACATTTATTGAATGATTGTTAGTGTGGTGGGTGCTTTTTGTGTATTATTGTATTTAAGTTAACAATAATATTATAAGATAGGCTGTGATATTATCCATATTTTATAGATAAAGAAACAGAAGCTCATCCAGGAATGCTGGTTGACAGATGAATGAGAAGCTTTGTGTACTCAGTGCCAAGGGCAGGGCTGTGAACCATCACACTTGTCACCAGTGCTGTGGTGTAGTGGCATAGAAGATTGGGTCTTCCTCAAATTAGCCTTTTCCTTCCATATACACTCTGGACTTCTAACACATTAACTATATTCAGGCCATATGTCAGAAGATAGACATTGTTTAAGGTGTTAATAACATTTTATTGAAGAATTAATGAATATGGGAACATAATGTACAAAAAAACTATTTATTTTTAAAAAAAGATTTTAACGCATTTATGGAGTTATAGCAATATGTTTCATGATTAAGTTTGGAGAAGATTTATCTTCTTCACTGTTGTAAATAAAATCCATGGCCAGTCTTGTGTGCAGAAGAGGAGACTTTACAGTTGAAAAAAGCCATCAAGACAAAATCATTCTGAGTTTTCTAGACAGAGGCTTATCTCATTTTTCCTTGAACACCTCCAGCAATGAAATATGCTCTTCCTCCTACCGCATCACATTTCATTTTAACAGCTCTTGTTCTTTTTTTCAATTGACTCCAAATCTATATCTGTAATTTCCACCCCATTCTTCCTTTTTCCCCCAATGAACATCCCAAATGTTTTCTTCTTCTGGCTTTAATTTCCTATTCCTCCCGCCCTCAGTTGTTCTCTATATAACTGGTTTCTAGGTTCTGTGTTATTCTGATTGATTTTCACAGTATATGCTCCTTATTTTCTAAACAACAACAACAACAACAACAACAACAAATCATGTATGTGGCTCCAAGTCAAAGTGTATTAAGTACTGTTAGTAAATTGCAGAATAAAATAATGCTATCATTTTCCTTTATCTGTATACTGTATAGATAATTTGTAGAGACTAAATAATTAATAGAGACTGAAAATGATAATTTCCTGCAAATATTCAAAAGGCTGCTTTAAAAACTTTAGGTATTAAGAAATATTTATGAGGGAATTGGGACTGGAAAAAAGATTTAAGCTGTTGCTTGATGGAATCAAGAAATCATTGAGAAGTTTGAGAAGGAATCTTCTGAGAGGAAGAATCTCTTTCATATACTGAGTCTTAAGAAAATGTCTGACTATGGTATCACCATTAATATCTCCTTTTGAAGAGTGGAGACCTACAAAGACCTCGTGAGTCCCATTGATATCCTAGGGCATCAAGAACTAATATCAGTAAGTTGATTATAGACACTTCATTTTGTTGCATTTATATCTGGCTTTTGAAGGAATATTTTTGTTCTGGTTTAACCAGTTCTTAAGAAAATCTAAACACTAATAATAGCAGAACTATAAAGAACAGCATAATATTTCTTTAAACAGTTTCATAATACAGCCTATCACTTCATACTGAATACATTAGATTCATTTTAAAACTTGTCAGGGTAGCTTTAATCTCACTTTTAACCACGATAAATGGAGAATTCTTAATATTAGGAACTTAGTAATTGTTAAGTGTTATAATGTAATGAATTACATGCAATCAATTAAAGCCATTTAACAATACTTCCAATAAATAAGCATAATTAAGGTTCACAAAATTTGTTTTTGAGTTCAGTTAATTAAAAAGAAAAGAGCTCTTCCTTCATTGTTTTCAACAAAACAGTTTTTTAATTCCTGCCAGTAGAAATGATTGTTTCCCCAGAATTCTAATTAAAATTCTACATTTGTAGTTTATTCTTTTTTTTAAAGAGAGAGAGAGGGAAGAGAGAGAGAGAGAGATTTTTTTTAATATTTATTTTTCATTTTTTGGTGGGCACAACATCTTTATTTTATTTTTATGTGGTGCTGAGGATCGAACCCGGTACCCCACACATGCCAAGAGAGCGTGTTATGGCTTGAGCCACATCCCCAGCCCCTGTGATTTATTCTTTTAATCTCTAAACAATATACTTCCTTAATGTGCATTTGAACATGCAAATTACAGTTCTCTATAACATATGGATTTATATTCTCCCAGTGTAAGCTGAAGTTTGTTTGTGTGGAAATAGTATGTTGTTCTCCTCCACTGAGGATTTTCAGATGGGCAAGGGTGTGAGGCCAGGTTCATCTTGGAGGGAAATTTGTCTTCAGTGTTTCTGTCTTGTCTATTACAAGCATAGTTTATTTTTGTGTTTGACAGATTATCTTCCCTATGAAAATTTTAATCTGTCACCTAACCACTCTGTTCATTAATTTCTTTATCTGTAAAATGTGAAAAGTGATTCCATCCTCAGAGCCCGCTGTATTAAATATTGAACATATTCTGGCACATGATGAACAAATATAGTTTTCATTACATTTATTGGTAACTGGTGCCATGAGTCCTGAAACAGGATACCAGCTGAAGCCGTGCTACCTAATCAATATACCAGATATTTCCTCTATAGAATCCATTTATAATGGTCATTTTTCTGACATAGAATAACAACAATTTGGTGATTTTTCCCCCTCTGTGTGTTCTTTTGCCCTAGTTGGGCAAAAGCATTTGAATTAAAGAAATATCAAGCAGGAAAAATATGTTCATCAGGTATAAGTATATTAAAAGAAGAGAAACTACTTTAAAATTTTGCTCTTAAATTTACATTAATTTATATCATTTTAATTAAATATTTTATTTTTTCCCCAATCTCTGTGGAATCTACCTTGATTTTTTATATCCTAGTCCATTGGTTGATGCTATTAAATGAAAAGAATATATTCTAGAGCTATTGTAACATAAACCACTCACAGAGAGGCTGAGCATTTTACTTGAGCTGAGAATCCGTAATATGATAATTCACTCTTAAATAAATGAAGATGTTTCATCTTCACATCAACAAAAAATCCAATATTGAAATTCCAGAATTTTCCATACAGACCCCAAAGTCAAGATGTTCTCATTATTTTTTGATGAAAATAAAGTTCTATATTCATTAGGACCATTCACACTGATTGCTTCTGTTTATGTATCAGGGATCTAACATATAGTATAATCTATTACTAATTATGATGAATAGGTGATTTAAAATTTGGAAAATATTGTCAGATAATTGTATTGTTTTTATCAGCATGAATTCAGGAAATGTAAATTGAGAAACTGGTAGTAAACTATTTCCAGAGAATTCATCTGGATTCTTTTAGAGTTTACTATTGTGAATGGGAATGATATTTGTGTGCTAACCCACAATTCTGACAAAAGACGTCATGATATGATATGAAATATCTATGCAATTTGAATGTGTTTACTACTGGTAGAGAAGATAATGGAAAGAATGCAGTGCTAATACACATACTCAGTACTTGACCATACCACCACCTCAATGTGGGTGGGGGGAGAAAAAGGAAGGAAAGGAAAAGAAACCCTTAGAAATCGAAAACCTAGACCTGTCAGGCTGTCAAGTGTGGACTGACATTCTGTCCGAGACTTACAATTTTCTTAAATTTCAAGTTTTCTTTGATTGTGAAGAACGGACTTCTAAATATAACTCCATAGACTCCCAATGCTTACTAGATTTGGAAACATATGACTTTTTTCTTGTTCCCAAAATAGGAGACTGACAAAGGATGAGCACTTGCCATCATCATGTTCATTTGAAAGAATGTGCCATAGACTTCGAAAGTAACTCTAAAAGGGGAATAAGAAAGCGTGAACAATGGAAGCTTATTAGGATTGTGTATTGTGGGCTGACAACATCACTCACAGTTCATTATGCATTTGTATTCTATCCTGTTTCCAAAAGCTTTGAGAAAGACTAATATTCATTTGGAAATTTAAAAAAAAAACAGTCATATAACTTTATTATACTATTATCATACCTACACTCTAAGAATTTTTACTATTTCATATTAATAAGATAAATACAGTAAATTCCTTCCAAAATAAATTTTCCCCTTTTTTTCTTTACATATGGATTTATATAAGAAACATTCACTGTTACTTAAACAGTACTTTAAGTGATTTATTTTTTAAGGAGGGATAGTTACGTGAAGTAATTAGTCTGTCATTTGCTTGCTTTCATCTAAGCCAAAATAATATACCTAAGGAAATACCACTGGTGAAAATCAGGTAGTTAGTGGATGCCCATCTTATATGCATGTTACATAAGGTATATAAAGTGTAAAAAGTTTGGTGTAGTGTCAAGAACTTTGAATCCCAGTGCTGTCACCTGCTTTGTGATCTCAGAATAGTCGGTTTGTGGATGTGACTCACATTACAAGACTGATGTGAGGAGTAAAAGCTAAAATTGAATCAAGTGCCTGACACATGGTACAGCAACTGTATTAGTCAGGGATCTTCAGGAGACAGAAGCAATAAGATACATATATATGATAAATAGATATAGATGGAGGGGAAGAAATTTATTAGGGAAATTGGCTCTTATGATTTTAAGTAGGAATGTATGTGTGTGCGCGTGTGTGTGTGCATGTGTATATATGTATATATATATGCACACATATCTGTCTATATTTACATCCATGCATCTATCATCTATCTATCTATCTATCTATCTATCCATCTATCCATCCATCCATCCAAATGAGAAAGCAAGAGGGAATTTATTAGGGAAATTGACTTATATGATTATTTTTTCCCTTAAAAAAACAATTAGAGCTTTATAGTTATACATAGTAGTTGGGTGCATCCTGACAAAATCATACAATATCTTGATTTATTCATGTATTGACAAGTATCTGGGTTGATTCCATAATTTAGCTATTGTGAATTTTGCTGCTATTAACATTAAGGTGGTTGTATTCACTGCACTATGCTGGTTTTAGATTTTTTGGAGAAAAATACCAAGGAGTGGGATAGCTGGTCATATGGTGGCTCCATCCTTAGTTTTTTAAAATTGTTTTAATTAGAGCTTTATGGTAATACATAGTAATTGGGTTTATCCCAACAAATTCACACATTCATGAAAATTGATTTCAGTTTATGATCCCCGTTGTTCCCTCGCCCTTTTCTCTCCCATCATCTCCTATCCCCTTCTCCTTCCTCTATTAGACTTCCTTTCACCCATCTATTAATTTGCATTTTCTTGGTTCTTTATGTTATATTATCCTTTTCTCTCCCTTTCCTTTATTTTAGTTTAGCTTCTGTATATGAGAGAAAACATTTGACCTTTGAGTTTCTGAGTTTGGCTAATTTCATTTAACACCCTTATGACTTGTGGAGAAGGCTACAAGGCAGTCTACTAAGTCAAGGAAATCCTAAGAAACTGCCTTTCTTCCTCTTCCTGCAGTGCAAGGAGTCAGAGTTCCATTTGCCTACTTCACTCCAGATTTTCCCCTATAGTTTTTCTTTTCAACTTTTGAAACTTCCTATATAGTACTACTATAGAAAAAATACTTGTTCCTCTGAATTAATCTGTATTCATAGTGATGAAGAGTGGTTAGGAACTGATCAGAATGACTACTTTCTCCAATATGACACATTGTGTCCAAAGGGAAATAGATTTGGAAGTGCAAGCTTTTGAATAGGTATGCAGACCTTCGTGAGGGCAGTTGCATGGTAATGGAAACTCCTTGTTCTCATCTGAAAGACTACATGATCAGAAAAGGGGCTATTGACTCTCCAGTGGGTGAAAGTTTTATGATCATGTGTAAAGGACACACAACAACTAAGAACGTTACCCATGTGAGTATCTATCTGAAAACAAAAAACCCAAATAATACCCAATAACACAAAACTGTCTTAATCTATAATACCACCCTTACACCCACAGAAAGAGTCTTTGTTCTGCTCTCATTGTCTACTATCTTATTGTCACATTCTCCACAAGACAAAAAGATCTGTGGTTCCAATGGGCCAGGGCTTTGTAGTCAAGACATCATCTACCCATCAAGACCATATTTTAAGTATTTGGGATCCCCAAATGTCTTTACCAAACCATGCTGAACTTACTTGCTGTGTCTGCATGAGTATTTTCCCTGAGCCTGACCTCAAGCAAGATTAATGAAAGGTTGGTACAAAGGAGGAACTTCACTAATGGTGAATAAATCACTTGGTGTAAGGGGTGTCTAAGCAGTGGCTGGTTGTGGATGGGGGATGTTGATAAACCTTAGATGTGCAGGTTGGGATAGACACATCTGTGGAATGAAAATCTGAAGTATAGGGGACAAATTCAGGTACAAAGAAATAGTAACTTTCACGTGGGTTTGGATTTTCCCTCACTGCTACACATTCTTGGATGGTGATCTGAGAAGTCAAGGAGCTGTAAGGCAGGATTAAATTTATTGACTTGATTTATAGCTTTAAATATCTAGATGTACATTGTGAGTTTATGTTTAGCTCTTGCCCTAAACTCCCCAAAGATTGGGGTAGGGGGGATTGGTTCTATGTAGAAATTTATCCTGAAAAGGCCAACCAGAGACATGAGTCTTCAGCTTACTTGGCCTTCTAATATACTATTTCTATTTGAAAAGAAATATGACAGTCCAAAGTTGGCATTGCAAGTTTCATTTACTGTCTGCTATGATTGCTGCCCTTTACTTGAAAGGGTTTATCTTGTGACCCTAAAAAGCAAATGTAGAGTGACACAGGTTATCTCTTGTGCCAGTTACAACAATTGCGATTACTGACCACTCTGAATTCCTGGACGCTGGGAAATATTGACAGGACCTCCTAACCTTAACTTTACCATTAATTCCCATAGAGCTGGTGAAACTGTCTGGCACTTAGTCTCTCAGACTGAAGTCAGAGAATTTTAAACTTGAGGTTCAACATAATGGAGAAATAAGAAAAATAAGGAGAACTGTAAAAAAAAAACTATGCTTAAAATTCAAAGAAATATTACTAGTTAATTTTGGAAAGATGTTGGAAAGAAAGATAAATTTTTATAAAACATTTGAAAAATTGGCTAGTTAATAATAGAACTGCTATACAGAGTGGGAACAACTTTTTCAAAGACTAATTATACTTGAGGTTGGTACATCAAAGCTCATGATTTCATGGGTACAGTAATAGCAACACCTATTTATGCACAACTTGTTATTTGAGATTCTTAAAATGATAAATAGCTGCTATTTGGAATCTGTCGCTTTTCTGAATACCAAAATGACAGTACAGATCAGAATTCCATGGTTCATCTAATGCTTGAGTCTTGTTTCCTGTTTAACTGTTTGAATCTTCATTTTCCTGATAATGGCAACTAAAAGGAGAGTTTTCTTCTTTATTTGTGGAATTGTATTCATACCAGACAAGACTTCTTTATTTTCCCCCCCAGCATTCTTATAAAGATTATGAAGGAATGACAAGAATTGTTCTTGCTTTTATGTTCTGGAAATTATTTAGTTTTAATAATTTACAGAGAAACAATTGCTGCTACTATGAATATGGCTATTAATTCTTATCACATCTGGCATTGCTTATTTTCAAATTTTGTTAGTATGTGAACCGAGGAGGAAAGGATCTATATTTATATTTTGCCCACAGAAATGATAATAATTAGATAAATATCTCAAAATCTACCTATGTTTTTAGGATATACTGATAAAATGGTTATATTATCATCTTCAAGGTAAAGGATAAGATAATTTTCTGCCAAAAAAAAAAAACAGAAAAGAGAGATGAGTGGGAGTAGGGGGCTTCTAGCAACTCTGAAACAATACAATAATAAACTTTGATATGGGATTTAAAAATCCTGCCTCATTGTATTTCTCTACGTTCATCTAGTATTGTCTAACAGGTCAGTGTTTATAATTGTTTTTTTCTCTTTTTTATAAGTGTTCTGAAGCTACTGATTAAATTTTTAAAAAATATAATGTCTAAAAAACTGATGCACACGAAGAAGCTTCCAAGTATCCAACAGCCATGTGTCCTTGGTAGTTGTTGGGGATGCACCTTGAATTTTGGGGAAGTGGTGGCAGGATGTGATGAGAAATTATGACTGTACATGGTGAATGTAGGAACACCGGATGTGGATGGGCATAGCTCACTGTCCTTGGTTTCTGGCTGGCACCTTTATAATGAAAGACAGAATAATAAGATATAAACATAGCAAAGCTGTTTAAAGTGAAACTGGATTTTTTTTTCTAACTAGGTGTGGTGGTAAAGACATTGAGGACCTGTGGGTACAGCTTGGTACTAGGACCTTGATTTGGGCTGGGGCAGTGGCACTTTCATCCACCACTGCCTTTGCACCATCAAAGTTTCAATGCCAACAGTGAAGAAGATCACTGTTATGTAATGATGTAATGTAATACCTTAGCATTTTATAAAAACATTTTTTACTTTACAGATGCCTCCAAAATGTCTGAGCTCTCATAATCTGAGAGCTGTCGTTCTGAACCAAAGGGTTTACAATACTTGACTTTTACCTTTAATCACATCAAAAACTAGAACAAGCTAAGAGATTTTACCTTGTTTCTTAAATAGTCTTAAGAACACACAAACATTTTTTGGTTTAAAATGTTTATGTTGGGATGGGGTTGTAGCTCAGGGGTAGAGCGCTTGCCTAGAATATATAAGGCATTTGGTTCAATCCTCAGCACCACATAAAAATAAATAAATTAAATAAAGGTATTGTGTTTATCTATAACCAAAAATATTTTTTAAAAGTTTATGTTAATAAAACTGCAAACTTCTCTTTAATAAACTGACTTGTAAAGTGGAAAGGGGGATAATAGAATATCTTTTTACCTCAATTAAAATAAATAGTTTTAGGATTTTAAATAGTCTTGTAGGAAAAATGTTACATATTCATATTTCAAAATTTTGATGTAATATTACATTTTAGTGGCCTGCAGAAAGTATTTCATTACATTATGAGCTATATTTCTTAAAAGTGATTTTAAAAACAACAACTGATATTTCAGAATGTCAGTCGATTTATAGTCAGAAACAGGGCTAGATGGTAGTGCAAGAAATACTATATTGAAGATGGGAAAAGTTGGAAAAAGTGGTCCAGAAATTCTTGCACCTAGGAAGAAGAAAGACACATGAGAAATAAAACTTTATGGCACTCTTACTCTCTGTTAACTGATACATAATGAAAAGACAGGAGACCAAATAGCATCTACCTGATCCTGAATAACTTCAGTTTCTAACACTGGGAAAGAAGAATTCTCTCAGTTACAGAGTTTGTCATGAGGATCTCTGTCAGAAGCTAGAAGCTGAAGAGAACTTATGACTCATGTTGGCATAATGTAATCCATGTATTTGTCCTACATTTAGATGATCCTTGCTGCTTTGTGAAGCTTTCTTTAGAGCCCCAATTCACAGATTAGTTTTTTCTTCTTCTTTGTTTTAGCTAAAAGAAAATTGAAAATTTCGAGAATGAGGAATAAGGATTTGAAGCATATGTTAGTTAATACCATATATAAGTATTGGTGTATGCATTATTAGCAAGAGACATTTCCTGTTAAAGAAAGTTGGCATATAGGATTAGGCTTAGTTGCAACAAACACATATCATGTAGGTAGTACTTGTTTGAATAAGATGGAAACTTATTTCTTTCTCACATAAAAAAACCTAAAGTTGGCAATTCAGAAGTTGTCCAGGGCTGGAATTGTGGCTCAGTGGTAGAGCACTTGCTTGGTATGTGTGAGGCCCTGGGTTTGATCCTCAGAACTGCATATAAATAAATAAAATAAATGATCCATTGACAAATAAAAAAAATTAAAAAAAAGAAGTTGTCCGGATGTTTACCATGGATTCCAGAATTCTAGTTTCTGTATTTCTTCTCTATATTTCAGTACTTAGTTTTATTTTCAACTTTACCTGGTAATTATTTAAGGTTCCTGGAGTTCCATATATTATTCACATCACAGGCAAACAATAAGAATAAATGGAAGGTTGTATTCTTATTTAGGGAGACCCACACAACATTTTTACTAACAGCTAATTGGCTCAAATTTAGTCTCAAGTTTCATAGTCCAGCTACATGGGAAGGTGCAGTTTTATTTTTCAATTGGACACTTGGCTACCTGGAACAAAATTAAGGTGATCTGTCTCTGCCACAGGAATAATATTTGCTTTTATAAACAATCGAATAATTTTCATCCTTAAATATTCAATTGGTAAAAAATATTTTCACACTGCTATTTAAATCCATGACTCCTAACTCCAGAAATTTGAACTTAAAACTAAACGATTAGAATTTTAAAATTAGTAAATAGTTGAGCTTTTTGTCTTTGAAAATAGCAATTCTGTACTATGTTCTCCTTAAGTCACGCAATTAAAAAAAAAGTTGTCGTTTTATGATGGCAAGTGATATTTAAAGATAGATAAAATACTGATTGAGTATTAAAAGGAAAATGTGAGAGATGCGCTAAAGACCTGATAATATAATGCATCATTCCCATGAATGAATACTATTGCTGAATAATGGAGTTACCAATTATTCCTAATCCATGGAAATGTTCATTTTGTTGTTTTGGTTGCCCAGCTTCAATACTAGAGAATAGATTTTGAGAAATCATGATAAAAGTTGTGTATCAGATAAAAGAAATGAGACTGATTCCTTCCTCCCTTTGCAATGGAAAGTCTAATATCAAGATAAATTGCTAACCCTCACTGCTAATGTAAATTACATAGAGAACATCAATGATGAATATTTTCTATCAGAGTGGGCTAAATTAAAAATTTTGGATGATCTTTCAGCATAACAAGGTGACACCTGCAAAGTCAAATTTACTTAAAACTTTGAAATAGAAAGAAGAGGAATGATTGCAAACCCAGAGACAGGCCATAATGCTTTTTGAGAAGGAATCTTAGTTTAAATTGCTGTTTTGTTATCAACAGAAGTGCAGAGATCAATAGCATGAATACACTAAAAAATTAGGGCTTTTAAAGATGCAATTTATATATTTTTAAAGAGAATTCTTTACGAGGTCAATCTAGAAAAATCAAGAATTTCATGTGTAGCACGACCAGTGTAACTCCACATTGTGCACAACCATAAGAGTGGGAAGTTATACTCCATGTATGCATAACGTGATGAAATACACTCTACTGTCATGTGTATCTAAAAATAACAAATTAAAAATTTTAGAAAAGATGTATGGCCTGATGGATATAAGCAATGCATATAAAATTATTTCTCAGTCTCTAACTGCCTCTCTTTCTGTATTTGCTTCATTTTTCAGAAAGACCCTCCATGAGGTTGGGATACAACCAACAGAGACTTTGGCCTCACAAGACTCTGAATGTTTAAGATCATAGAGAAAGAGAATGTTTCCTAGAGCTCTGGGAAAATATCAGGGAGAATTCTGATTGGCTGTATTGGATAGAAACCAACTGCATCTCATGGGCAAGGTTCTGTTTCTGTCTGTTTGTCTGTCTTTCTCTTTCTCTCCCTCTCCCACCAACTCTCTCTCTCTCTCTCTCTCTCTCTCTCTCTCTCTCTCACACACACACACACACATGCACTTATACTGCACCAAGCTTTTTATATTTTATTCTATTTTAGTTTGTGGGATGCAGTTATATAAAACCCAAATTTAGAATGGCAAGACAGAGTATTGTTAATTTTATTTTATTTTTTTTTTAATTTTTTATTGTTGGTTGTTCAAAACATTACATAGTTTTTGATATATCATATTTCACACTTTGATTCAAGTGGGTTATGAACTCCCATTTTTACCCCATATACAGATTGCAGAATTATATCAGTTACACATCCATTGATTTACATATTGCCATACTAGTGTCTGTTGTGTTCTGCTGCCTTTCCTATCCTTTACTATCCCCCCTCCCCTCCCCTCCC
>NW_026000093.1:33568894-33570655 GCF_001458135.2 Marmota marmota marmota | reverse complement strand
GGGTGGCGGCTCCGCTCCGCCCCCTCTCCAATTGGGGTCCCGCGACCACCACGCCTGCGAGCCGCTGGGCCTGCTCCAGGCGTGGGCGGAGGCCCGGCTCCTCCCCTCTGGCTCGACGACAAATCGAGAGAGACTCGGGTGTCCGTGCCTCACCCTCCCTACCAGGAGACCAACTGTTTCTGTCGCCGCTGGTATTGATGAAGTTCTCTCCTCCGCCGCTTTCTGATGACATCAGATCTCTGCCATGTTGGTATCCTATGCGAATGGCAGCATTTCGTTCCCTTTGCCGGGTAACCAAAGCAACGGGTGATTCCTGACCGGTCCTCAGCAGGACCCAGACCAAGAAGCAGTTTCCGCGGGCTCCTTAGCCCTGGGCCAGGGCAGCTCCGGGAGCCGGAACTCGGCCGCTCCGTGCTCGGTGTATGCTCTGATAAGAGCAGGCTCCAAGAAGCACTCAGGCACTGAGCCTGAGTAATCTGTCTGCAAGCCGCAGGCGAATGGCAGCCTGAAATTACCTGTTCTATGGCTGAATGAGCTGCGGTCAGTCGAAAATAGGGATGGTGACGTCAGCTCTCCAATATGGTGGCCGCTGGCCTCCTCTGTGGTCTGACCGGTGTGGAGAACCGAGATGGACCGCTTCCTTCCCCAGTCTTGAACCCAGAATTCAGCCTGTTAATTTTATATATTGAATATTTTAGTAATTTTCTATATTAACTAAAAATTAAAAATTAAATAATTGAGAAAATTGTATTTCATATTATTTAAGAAAATTACTCACTTTTAGGTTATTTTCTTTAAGGTAACTTGTAATTAATAAAAGTTTTACTTCAGCCCCTGAAAAAAATACTGAATGAGGGTACAATTTACTTTGAATAGTCCTAAAACTATAGAAATACTGCCATGGGTGTTTTTTATTGATTATATGTGCAGATTATCTTTATTCACTGCCTCTCTCATGAGGTATTAGTTTGTGCTTGTAATATTTTATGCTCTAGATAACTTGATTGATTTTGAGCAAAGTTGGTACAACATAGATTCTTTGCTTAAGGAAAATTCATTAGAAAGGCTTTCACCTGACATCAATCAGATTTTATTGAGAGCTTGATATAATTCCTTTTGATATAGTATCTCATTTCATTAATAATGAAAAATAGGAGTATATACCAGATTCTGAAATGCTTTGCAAGCAAAGCTATAAACATAATTCTAAAACACATACAAACGTCAATTCACTTTGATTTCAATGAACTTGATAAATAATAATAACTTAAACATACACTGTATATATGCATATATATTTATACATTTATATATTACATAATTACTGTTATTATTTTTTTTCTTACTGACAACCACCTAAGAAATCTTGCGACTTGACAAGATGAAGAGCAGAGGGGAGGGCCAGGACTCAGTAGCTAGGTGGCATAATAACAGTATGGAAAGAAGGGTTTGGGGGTATGAAGGATAGCGGGACTGGAGCACAAAGCATATGCCAGATCCTATAAAAACTCAAGTCAGATGTATAGATTATGGTATGCAAAGTGTGTGTTTATTGATGGTTCTCTAATATGTTCAGTTCCCACAGGTGAGCAAGGAGTTTACCAGAAGGAACATAAACCACAAGCAGCTGTACCATGGAAGGATACCAGGGATAAGGAGGGAAGGAATAGAGTGGCCAGAAGCAGGAGTGTGGCCCTGTCATCTCTAGGAGTAAACGTGAATCAGCAAAAAAAAAAAAAAAAAAAAAAAAAAAAAAAAAAA
>NW_026000093.1:33514456-33568019 GCF_001458135.2 Marmota marmota marmota | reverse complement strand
TATATATATATATATGAATTTTTATTAGATCATAAAGAAGAATGAAGTTATATTATTTGCAGGAAAATGGACAAAACTTGAGAACATTATGTTAAGTGAAATAAATCAAACGAAGAAACTCAAGGGTCATATGTTTTCTCATATATGAGGAAGCTAGAGATGAAAAAGAAAAAGAAAGATATGTGTGGGAATCTAATGAAATGTGAAGAGAGGGCTGGGGATGTGGCTCAAGCGGTAGCTCGCTTGCCTGGCATGTGTGCAGCCCGGGTTTGATCCTGAGCACCACATACAAACAAAGATGTTGTGTCCCCCAAAAAACTAAAAATAATAAATAAATATTAAAAAAAATTTTCTCTCTCTCTTTTTTAAAAGATGTATACAAGTTTAATATAGTGGAATTTGTCTTTACACAATAAAGCCATGATTAAAAAAAAATGAAGAGAGTTCAGTAGAGTAGAGGAAGGAGACCAGGAGGAATGAGGAGTGGAGGAAAAGTGGAAATATCAGAACGATATTGACCAAATTATCTCATTAAATGTGTGCGTGTATGAACATGTGACAATGAGTCCTATCACAACACACGACTACACCAGTCAGGGTCCCTCCAGGTGAACTGGGCTGGCATGAAATAATCACACAGAGACAGAGAAATACCTTTTTTCTTTAGGTTTCTTTAGGAGGCAAGAAAGAAAGAGAGCTCACCTCAAACCCAGGGTTTTATTGGAGGAGGCTGTTCCATGGAATATTCTATCCCAAAAAGGGCAAAGGGGCAGGATTACAAAGGAACAGGTGAGTGTAACTCAACCCCACCAGGTGATGCCTATCCTGAAGCCACGCCTTGCTGATCGGGAGAATTGTTCAGGACCCCAGGGCATCGGGACCTAAAGGTGTGTTCATCCAGGGTGGCTCCCCACAGAGTCCCAACATTATGTAGATGTATAATGTAACAATAAAAATATATAAAAATATTTGTTTGATAATTCAGTATTTAGATACCTTTGTTCCCTTTGTATTCTCCATTTCTTTTTGCAAGTTCTTTATGAACTCAGCTCTAGTGTATATTATCTTTGATTATATGCCAAACATTATATTGGAAAAAAAAGAACACCCAGAATCTTTAAAGGCTATTTGTGTTATATAGTTTTCTTTGACAATATCCTTGTAAAACAAGCCAGTTTTGTCAGTATTAAAAATCAGCTTTTCAATATAGCTTTCTTCCTGTAACAATTAGCAGGGTGACAATAGATATGAGGAGAGAAAAGGGGATGACTAGTAATGGTTATGGAGTTTCTCTTTTGGATGATGAAGATATTGTCAAATTGATGATATTGATGGTTACACAACTCTGAACAAACTAAAATCCATTGGGCTGCACATTTTAAATGAGTGAATTTTATATGTGAATTATTCCTCAATAAATATGTATTTTAAAAGGTCTTGTAACCTCTTATCTGCAGAACCTGCCTTGTCTGCACTTGAAACAGTACAAGATGAGCAGAATTAGACCTTTTCCTTACCCTGTGTAACCTGAGCATGACTTTTTCTAGCTTTCAGATTCACAACAACACTGTCTACTATGTTTCATTCTTTTTTTTTTTTTTTGGTACTGAGGATTGAACTCAGGAGAGCTTAAGCATTGAGCTACATCCCCAGCTCCCCTTCCCTGTTTTAAAAAATTTAAGATAAGGTCTTGCTAAGTTGTTTAGTGCCTCACTAAGTTGCTGAGGCTGACTTTGAACTTGCAATCCTCCCACCTCAGCCTCTGGAGCCGCTGGGATTACAGACATGCACCACCACACCTGGCTTTGTTTTTTGTTTTTCCAACTTGCCATTATATTATGAATCCACCAATGTAGCTACTTTTCCATCTTCTCCATACCTTTGTTACATACCACGGTGTTACTTGAGCATATTTATTTATTTATTTTATTATTACATATACTGAGCATTTTTCTTGAGTGGCCACGTGTATAGATAGGCAAATTTCCTCTTTTTTTCTGAAGGATGGTGCTGTTGATTCATTAACTTTGAACTCACAGACAACAGCACTAGAAGTCATGCCTGAATGAAGCTTATCAAACACAGGCATTTTCTCCCTAAGGCACATTACAGCCTGTCTGTGCTCAGGAACACTTTAATACTACACGTGGGGAACATTTTGAAGCAATAAAATCACCCAACAAGACAAAAAATATAGAAAATACGGCACTAAATAGACTGCAAAAAGGACATGTTTACTCTTATGAGAACAAATGGGAAGGCAGAGCTTCACCCTTTTCAACTTCAGTTGGGAAAATGCATGTTGGGTGACTCTGAATGTCTGCAAAAGATGACAGAGGTGCTGAGAGTATTGATTTTAGGGTGACAAATGACAAGGTATTAGTGAGTAGCCAAGTAAGCAAATACAAAAATCCCGAATAATGAGGATTGATTGTACCGGAGATTTCCTAATCCAGTTTCAGGAACTGAGATTTTGTGTCACACAGATGGTTTAAAGATGAGATGCAGTCCTTTGTGTGGGTTATGGCTTCAGGGGCATCTTTATTCCAGCAGTGCATAGTTCTAGGTCTCAACCCAAAACATGAAATCCCCCAAATCCAGCTTTTTCTCACTTTACCCTCAATGCTGTCACAACATTGCTCAGTCCATTTTCTCGAACTGGCCACTGGTCTAAGGGTAAAAATATTCCAGGATTTCTTCTCTAAATTTCTGCCCTGTCCTGAGTCTTGACTCAGCGATTTTTCACTAATAAGATGTTTTAAGATTTATTCCATCAGGGCCATTTTCATATCATCACCAGATGATATTTTGTGAGATTAGACTACAAAATTTTTAAAAACCTAGACTGAACAATATATCCCGACAGTTTTATGAATAGCTTTTGTTAGGGACACGGGGAGAAATCGCATGCCTAGGATTGATGGGAATGTGATTCCTTCTGAGGAGCATGGACGTTTCAGCTTTCAGTCCATCTGGAAAGAGGTCAAAATGACACTAAGGGGATGGGTTTGAGACTAAAGCAAAGTGAAAGATCATTTTTTCTTTGAGAAATAGTGTTTCTGGTGATGTTGGGGGAAAACAGTAGGCTGCTCTGGGTCATGTGAAAAAGATCAAGTTTGAGAAGGATATCTAGTTTGGATACAGGGCTGGGACCTCCTGGGAAACTGAGGCAGCATGATGACCCCCCCAACCCTTCAAACCCCGAATCTAGTGACCAAGTCAGAAAGATTTCAGACATGTCACTCAGAGTTACAGGCATGAGTTTATTAAAGGGAAAGGAAAAGGGAAATGGGACACTGTCAAGGGAGAGACGGGGTCCTCTCAGGAGGAAGACTGTGTCTCCTGCACTCCAGTTTTATTGGGGATCCCAGAGAAGGATCCAGAGAGTCCTTCCCAGGTCTACCTCTTGACTTTTGACTGACAGCAGGATGACATCAGACTTTCAAGTCTTCACTGTCATGACAACCCTGGGTCACTTTGGCTTATGCTGACAGGTTCTAATTGGATTCTTATCTCCCTGAATTTTGGGATCTGGTCTGTGAAAAGGGTCACAAAATTCCTCCTTCAGGATAACCTGGGGATTTGTCTTATCAACATTATTTCAGGGCCTGCATTTCTTCTGCAGATAACAGATAGTTTGTTGAGGAATGTGACATATCCTGCTCACTTACCAGGCAGGGCTGCAGGTAAATTACTTCTTGGGAAAGAAAGCATGTGGGGGTCAGCACAGTGGGCCTATTTTATAGAATTATTTCCTTAAACCCTTATTCCCACCATCACATCTTTCTGTTCCCTATCAGTGAGGAATCCAGGACAGGTCTGAGCCTTTATTGACTTGCCTCTTATTATACCTTTACCAATAAATCATTAAACTCAATAACCTAGAATCAATCATGCCATTGGGAATCAGGGTGCAACCATTCCACTGATGGAGAAGAAGCTGGTTCTCTTTTTCTGAGATCAGAGTGTAGTATGCATGGGTAGAAGATGACTGCCCAACAAAGTGGGGACCTCACGGTGGACATTGCCATTGGAGGAAGCTAATTTTCTAACAAAGTACCTATCACTGGGTAGCTTAAAACAACAGAAATCTATTGTTTCACAGTTCTATTGGTTATCAATCCTCAATCAGGCGGTCCTCCAGGCCATGCTTTCTCTAATGGCTCTGTGGGAAAATCCTTCTTTTTGTTTCCTTGTTTTTCTGACAGTTCTTGGTATTCCTTGATTTGTGACTGCCTCATTCCAGTTACATGACTATCTTTGCCCTAGGTGTCTTCACATAGTCTTTGGTACGTGTGCTTGCGTGTGTGTGTGTGTGTGTGTGTGCCCCTCTACCCTGTTTATAAGAACACAAATCAGATTAGATTAGGGCCCATTCCATTAGCTTCATCATAACCTGGTTAAATCTTCAAAGGACTTATTTCAAAATAAAGTTAAATTTTGAGGCACTAGGAGTGAGGTCTTCAACATATCTTTTTGGAGTAGAACATGATTCAAACCATAACAATGAGGAATTGAAGGAAGGAGTATTTTAGGGAATTAATCCAGAACACATGTGAAGCAGTGTTCAGGAAGGCTCCCATTGTTGATTGGGTTATTGAAGCATTGGTTTTGTGAGTTATGTCATATTCTAAAATATTTTACCACATAGGCACAGTGGGGCATGTATCTGTCAGATTTCAATTTCAACCAGGGGAGCAGAATCACTGTGGGTGTTTTGAATGAAGAATTTCAAATAGGATCTAGATATTTGGAAGGATTCTGAGAGAAGAAAGTCCAGAAGAGGAGCTGGAGGTTCAGAGAGTCACCAAGAGATCCATTTCAGAAAGCAGCCATGGCCAGCCACCAAAGTGGGCTTGGAAGGGAGACACTCATGAGCAGGGGGATGCTGTCTTCAGCTGTTCCCCTCCCCATGTTGGCAGCCACACATCTGTGTTGAACCAATGCCACTGTTCAGGCAGCAAGGAATGATTAGGAAGAGCTGAGTGAAACTAATGATATTCTGGGACAAGCTGCACCTATATGCAAATATGCACCATCCTGACTGTAAAGACTTTGCCTTCAATCTTCTCAGTTATGCCCAACTGTTTTTTTTTTTTTTTTGGCCAATTAAAACCTTAAACACACAAGAAGCAGATCCCAGAAACGTAATTCTTGTCTAAAACCATGTACTACAACAGAAAGACCAAGTTCTGCTGAGAGTCACAAACTGAGCAGAAACAGAAGTGAAATTTTATTACAAAGCTAATGGAATTTTAAGAAAGAGATATGGGGAAATTTTACTCTAGTGTTACATTTTTTAATTTGTAGGCAAGGAAAGCTAATAATATGACTTATATTTGCATAAGGCTTATGAGAAAGTAAGCACAGCTTGTGATTTGGGTATAAATACTACCTTTCCATTTTGGGAATTGAATATAAAACTCAGGATAACCAAAGTATAGTTTTCATATACTGAGCCACTGACTAGCTCGATATGATTCAATATATTCTTGCATACAGGATTTTGTGTTTGAGTAAATCTGCTTAATCAGGTCTTCTTTCTTGGCCTCCCTGCTCAACACTCCAGGTCACTTGTATTAGGGCTGTACAAAGACACAGAATCAAGAGGGGACACACACACACACACACACACACACACACACACACACACATTAATTACAAGGAACTGACTCATTTGATTAGGAAGTATGATAACATCCCAAGATCTGCAGGTCAGTCTGCAAGCTGGTGACCCAGGAGAGCTGATAATGCAATTCAGGCTCAAGGCCCAGGAAATGTTCATGTTTCAATTCTAGTTTGAAAGCAAGAAAAAACTCCTAATACTCTAGTTCAAACGCAGTTAGGCAGGAAGAATTTTCTCTTGCCTAGGAGATGGATGGGCAACTCTTTTCTTCTATTTAGGCCTTTAACATGAATGGATGAGGCCCACTCATGTTAAAGAGAGAAATCTGTTTTGCTTGTTCTACCAACTTAAATGTTAATCTCATCAAAAATACTCAAGAGAAATACCCAGAATAATTTTTGACTAAATGTGTGGGCACCTCTTGACCTAGTAAAGTTAAAATACAAAGTGAACCATCATATCACTATTTTCAAAAAATTTCCTCTGTTTTTATTATTATCTTATTATTATTATATTAATTTAATTATTTTCTTTCTATTTGAGTATTTATGTAGTATTAGTTTATATATATCATTTATCTGGACTATCCATTGCAAATGTAAGAAAAACAAACCAATAAAACACTATGGTGATCTAGGGGTTCTCATTGGGGGGTGGTGTCAATTTTGTTTCAAAGGGACATTTGCAGTGTCTGGAGATGTTTTTGTTTGTTACAGCTTCAGGATTAGGAGATTGGCATCTAGTACGTAGGGGGATGCTTTTGAGCATCCTATAGTACACAGGGTAGCCCATGCAAGAAAGAATTATCCAGCCCAAAATATCAACATTGTCATTGCTGAAAAAACTAGAGGGCTGGGTTGTGGCTCAGTGGCAGAGTGCTTGTCTAGCATGTGTGAGGCACTGGGTTTGATTCTCAGCACCACGTATCAATAAATAAAGGCCCATTGAAAACTAAAAAAAAATATTAAAAAAAACCCTAGAGCTATGATTTAAAGGAAGATTTGAATATCAATTTCTGTTTCAGATTATTTAAAAATGTTCTCTTTTTTCACTGAATAAAGATAATTGTTAAGAGAATGAATGATCTCAGGAGCTAAAAATTAAAAATTAGTGGATAAGATATTTTCAGCAAGGATGGATCCTGATATAGGTACTAGAGGCACTCTTAGGTTGGAGAGGTCATTTTTCCTTCAATGCTTGGTTGACTTTCTTTTCAAGCTGGTTTGCCAGGTCTTCATTAGTTTGCTCGCTATGAAGGCTGAAAGATTATATCAGCCTTGAATAAGAGGCAATTTTCTCACAGCCAATGCATTAGAAGAAGTGAATTCATTCATATTGATTATCAGGTAGATGTGTGTTAACTTTTCAGAAGTGAGTGTCCATCCTCTTTCAAGTGTTATTTAAATATAAAGCGTGTTCTACAGAGGATAATAAACACTTATGGTTTGTATTCTCCAAAGAACTTGAGAGATGAATTTGCTTCAGAAGACAGAATGCTATTTGTTTGTTTGTTTCTTTCTTTTCTTGGTACCATGGGTTGAACACAGGGCACTTGGCCACTGAGCCACATCCCCAGCCCTATTTTGTATTTTATTTGGAGACAGAGTCTCACTGAGTTGCTTAGTGCCTCACTTTTGCTTAGGTTGACTTTGAACTCAAGATCCTCCTGCTTCAGCCACTGGGATTACAGGCGTGCACAGTGGCACCAGACAGAATGCTATTTCTGGTGGTGTTTCTCAGGGCACACACTAGAGGAGGCTGTGCCATGGGGTGCTGCCACATTCTCCATCTCAACTCCCTGATTTCACCGTCCTGCCATCACCACACATGGGCAGTCACACTGACAGCAGTGCTTACACTGTGAATGTCTAGTTAGCAAAAACAGAAAGAGCTTTAGTTTACATAGGAAAAAGTTGACCTTTTCGAGTAAGATTTTTTTATGTAAATTTTTTTGTTTATATATGACAGCAGAATGCATTACAATTCTTTTTACATATATAGAACACATTTTTCCATATCTCGGACTATATAAATAGTATATTCACACCAATTCGTGTCTTCATACATATACTTTGGATAGTAATGATCATCACATTCCACCATCATTCAAGTAATATTTTTTAAGCCCTTGTATTTTAGGACTGCAAATCAGCTATTCTTTTCTTCTAAGGCAGGAAACTTGCTCATTAAAAAGCTGGCCAATTTACTTTGTGTGACATAGACATGGTTTTGCTTGTCAATTTGGAGACTCTAATGACCTAATTTGAAAAGTTAGAGAGATATGAAGGTTATCATCTCAGTAATTGATTTATGCTAATCAAGGGTTTTTCTACTCAATACTTCATCTAAAGGCTTTGTACTTGTGTGTTGATAGAATGGTGTCATTTATTTCAGACTTCTTATTCATGGAAATGTCTGTGTTGTAGATTTCTATTATTAAAGTTGGAAATAAAGATAGGCAATTCATAAAAATAGCAAAGCATTTATTTCAGAAAATACTATGAATACAGTAATTGGTCACTAAAAAGATAAGGTGGTAATTACGGCTTTTCCAAGAAATGAGAACCTGAGGATTTTATAATGAGATCATTTCTTCTAATATCTGGCAGGCTTCATTTTCACAAATTCTATTTTAATATACATATGGATTATTTCATTCTGGGTTATTTTATTCCTACTGTCTAGAGGACTATAGCCTTTCTTTCATCTATGAAAGAGGCTGTGAATTAAGCACCCTGATAAATTTAATACACTCTTTACATTATGATATTTCTCATGCAGAAAAACGCATAAATAATTGCAATGCATATTTTAAACGAGACATGTATAATCAGATCATTACTTATAGTAAATGGATCATATTTACATGAGGAAAAAAACCAGTAATCTACTTTTGGGGCACTCATGGGCTATATCTAAACCAAAGACACTGAACTTCATAAAATATTTTTGACCATTTTGGTGAGAAATTTGGTCCTTCTCTGTTTTCTTGTTACTCTCATTTAAATCCAATGAATTAATTTTTAATTTTACTAATTAATTGTTTTATTTGGTTAGAAACTTGTCCCAGCTTTCCTTTCATCTCTTATTCAGTTTAAATCAATAGTATTTGCTTTCTAAGTGTATATCTTTTACTTATAACTATGATTCAAATTTTATTACTCGGCTTGTCAGCTTATTTCATTATTTTATGCCCATCCTTGAGATAATCAATAAACTGCTATTTTCCTTTTTTTCACCTCATTTTCCCACTCTAGGTTTTTTTTTATTTTGGTTATTTTTATTTCTTTATTAACAGATTATATAGCATTTATTTATCTCCGTTTGTTATTTATTTTTTTTTTGCTGGTAACAAATTACACTAAAAACAATAGTGTAAAACAACAAATATTTGTTGCCTCACACGGTGTCTGAGGATCAGGAACACATGAGTGGCTTAATTAGGTGGTTCAAGCTTGGGGTCTCCCGTGAGGTCACAATTAAGCTACTGGCTAGAGGAGCAGTCATCTGACAGCTAAGTTGGAGCTGGAAGGTTCATATCTAAGATCTTTCTGTGAAAGTCTCACTTCCTCTGGTGATTGATAGTAGGTGTCAGCTCTTCATCATAAGGACATGGCAGATGGGTTCCCTAGAGTGAACGATCCAAGACAGAGAAAGAAGAAGCTGCAATCTTGTCTATAAACTAGTTCTACAATGTTACTTCTGCATTTTTATGTTTTTAGAAGCATTAATGTCAACTAAATATTTGTTAGAACACAGAAGTTACTTTGTCCATCCCACACTGAGTGGAGACATATTACACTACACTTTTTTTGGAAAGGGCGGTATTTTTTTTATACCGCCCTTTTTTATATAGAGAGAGAATTTTTATAGAGATTTTTATATAAAGAATTTTTTATACATGCTCAAAACAACCCTGCTGCTTATTTTCTGGCCACAAAGTATTCCTCCCATGTACTTTCTTCCTGGGTTCTTAAATGGTTTTGTGGTCTTATAACATCAACATGAAGTTCAAAATCTTGTCACCTAGATCAGATCTGTAGGCATTTGAGTCTCCTTGGGTGTGGTTAGTGTTTCCATGGGTCCTCAAATACAGATTCTCTAGATCTAAAAGTTTATGAGCTTAAAAGCCATATATACTCTTTAGCTTTCATATACTATGCTAATTATACAATAGCAGGACAGGCAAAAGATAATCTCAAAGCAATTCCTATTAAAAGGAGAGAACAGATTAAAGAGGCAACAAGCTCCTCATCTGTAGTAATTGTGAAAGTTCAGCTGGGCAAACTCGGAAAATTCCTTGATCAGTTCTAGTCATGCTTGGAAATTACTCTCTATGACTCTTACATTCCCTGAGTTATCGTCTTTATTTCAAGAATATGTTTGAAGTTTCATAGCTGCTCAACCAGTTTCATGCCAGAATTTGGGGGACTCATAAGTTTCTTTTATATTACTCTGTCCCTTTTAGTCTATGTTTAGATGTGGTATCCCCCAAAAGCTCACATGTGAGACAGTGCAAGAAGGTTCAGAGTAAGACTCTTAACCCAATCAGTGATTCAGTCCCCTGATAGAGATTAACTGAGTGGTAACTGAAGTGGTAGGGTGTGGCTGGAAGAGGTGGGAATCGGGGCATGACTATGGGGTATATATTTTGTATCTTGAGAGTGGAGACTCTTTTGCTTGTGATCTGCTTCCCTCTGCCACACTCTTCTGCCATGATGTTCAGCCTCACCTCAAGCCCTGAGGAGTGGAGCCGGCCTTCTACATAGACTAAGATCTCTGAAACTGTGAACTCTCAAATAAATTTTTCCTCCTCTACAATTGTTCTGATCAGATCTTTTAGTCAGTGCAGTGAGAAAAGCTGACTAAAACAGTCTAAGATGGAAGTGTTTCATCATATGTAATTTTATTAAAATTTTATAGTTTTCCTGTGACTATAATGAGGGTTTGTTCCATTAGATAAAGAACCTGCCTACAAATAGTCTCAGGAAAGGCCTCCTTCTTCTCTTAAACTTCTGCCAATCTAAGAATAGTTGCTTTTAAGCTTCTTAGAAATTTTATTATTGGGAGATATGCCCCAGTGAAGCAGGTCTTAAGCTCTTTATAGGGCCATTTGTTTGACTAAACTAGTAGTAGTAGGTACCACCTAAGATCTCTGTAAGATTTTAAGAAATAATTTAATAAATATTGAGATCAAACTTCCTGCTTTATCTGTAGACCAAGTTTTCCATGCAGTGTTCATCTTTGCTTGGAGCCATTTCTTAATTTTTGCATCATTTGCGATCTGGGGAAGCTTGGAATCTTCAAAATAGCAAGTATTGGCTGATTTAAAAATAATATTAATGAATAAGTTATTTCTACCGTACTAAAAGCAGCAGGAAGAAACCCATGGCAGTTTTAAAAATCCCTCTTTGCTAGTTCTTTAGCTGCATTTCTATAGGTACATTTCTGCACTTCTGACTATAGGTGGTAGTGAGGCTAAACTTTCTGCCACTACAAAACAAAGATTCCCCTTCCTCCAGTTTTCAATAACTTATTCCTCATTTCCCCTTAAGGCCTGTCAGAAGTCTCCTCAAAGACTAGACTTCTATTATGGTACTTTGTTATAGCACCCCAAATTGACTAAGCTAGTGAGTGATTAGGGAATCATACTTTAAAAAAATGACTGTCTTTAACGTCTTACACTATCACTTCTGCTTTTTGTCTTTCCTATTTTGGAGGAGTCACTAAGTGTGGTGATTCCAAAGGGAAGCCTCATGAAAAAAGGCTTAATAAAGAATTCATGGACACATTTAAAATCACCAATCCCAACTAAGTGTTTTACCCTTAGATCTATAGTTAAGTAAATTCACTGTTCACTATTGATCTTTATCTCTGAAATTTCCCCAATAGTTTGTTGGTTGGGTAAATATTTTCTCTAGTAAATTCTTTAAGAAGGTCTCATGGGTACAATATTTTCCTAGTTCTGCATTTTACAAATCATTTTGGTGTTGAAGGTTAGCTGGCACACTCTACAAGCGAGAGCCTTGTAGATGTCACTTGGCTGTCTTTTGGAGTTTAATGTTTTTGTACAGAAAATCATGGTGATCTAATTTTCTCTTCTTATTAGTAACTAAGTGACTTGGGTTTTTCTTGTTTTGTTTTATTTTATTTTTTTGCTTAGTGATCTAAAACATTTTTCTTTATATTTAAATAATGTTAATATTATGTGCTTCAAAGTTAACTTTCTTGTCCTTTTACTACACAGGTAGTATTTGCTTGTAATGTATACACATATGTCTTTTTTTTTACATAAATTGTTATTTCTTGAAAGTTTTTTGAATTTAAAATTATGATTTTAATATTTGTTGTGTTTAGTTTTATTCTTCAGGGAATATATATATATATATATATATATGCACATGAATATATGTATACACACATATACACATAAAGGGGAAATATATATGTGTGTATATATGTATATATTATTATATAATAGATAATATGGTTGATATCTGCTCCCTCTAAAAAGATATGTTGAGGTCTAAGCCCCAAGTATCTCAGAAGATGACCTTATTTGGAATAGGGTCATTGTAGATGTAATAAATTATGATGAAGTCATGCTGGATTAGGATGGCCTTAATCTGATGTGAAGGTGTCTTCATGAGAAGTTGACCATATAAAGACAGAAATACCCAGGAAGAACACCATGTGACAACATAGGCAGAGATGGAGTCACATAGCTACAGGCCAAGGAGAATCAAAGATTGCCAGAAAATAACCAGAAGCTAGGAGAAGGCAAGGAAGAATTCCCCTAAAGTTCCCAGAGGGAGCAAGACCCTGTTGACTCCTTGATTTTGGATTCCGTTCTTCAGAATTGTGAGCCAACAAATTTCTGTTGCTTCAGATTACTCATTACTCATAAGTAACTGTGTTACTTATGGTTCTCTAGAGGAACAGAATCAACAGGAGGGACAATTATAAAAAAGTAATTTATTAGATTGGCTTACAGACCAGAAGCTGGATAGTCCACAATGGCTGTCTGTAGGCTACAGAGCTGGAGGAACCAGTAGCTGGGCAAACCAAGATGCTGAAGCCTCAAAACAAGAGGGATCATTGATGCTACCCCAGTCTGACATCAAAGGCTTCTGGAAACTCCCTGGAGAATCACTGGCAGAGTTCACTCTGGAAGAGTGAAGGAATGAGAGTCTGATGTCCTCAGGCAATTGCAGCAGCAACCAAGAACACACTTAAGAAGAATTGAGCTTGTTTCTGCTGGTGCTTCCTTGTTCTTTCAACTTTTATTCCATCCAAGCCTCCAACCCACCGGGCAGTTCTGCCCATGCTTAGGGAGGGTCTCTATTCCAGCTTGCTGTCCCACATGCCAATCATTCCTAGACACATCCTCACTGACACACAAAGGAACCTCTTAATCTTTGGCATCTCTTAATCTAGTCAAGTTGACAACTCAAATTAGCCATTATAGCAACCCATCATTAAAGCAGCCCTAGGAAACTAAGGCAAGGATCTTCTTTGACCTTTATGGACATCTTTACTCTTTTATTATTCTTATTTTTTTTCCTTTTCTATGTTTTATTGGTGCATTATAATTTTACATAATTAGTTCATTATGACATTCATATTTGTATATAACATTATGTGCCCCATTTCATTGGTACATTGTGACTATATTTAAGAGTGGGATTCATTGTGACATATTCAAACCTACATGTAAGATATTTTGGCTGATTTTATTTCCCTTTCTCTGTCTTCCTCCCTTCCCTTTGATCCCTTACCTCTACTCTCCTGATCTCATTTCTATCTTTATTTCTGTTTCATTTTCTTTTCCTAAGGCTATTTCTGTTGCATGTAAAGAGCAGATTTTTAAAATATATGCTTTCTTGTGGTCAAGCTCCATTTAATTTTCAGAATCTGTCTTGTTTCAGTAGGTGGTTCTAAAGTCTGACTCCTTCCTTTTTTTCCTGTTCCAGTAGTTGCTACCTCTAAACAGGACCACTTGGCTTTCTAAGGTGTCTCTCTCCCAGCTGAGATTCATTCTTTGAGACCCTTCACTGTAACTCCTGTTTGCCAGTGTTGTGACCCATCAGGCATCAGACCTACTTTCAGAAATTCCTTTTTGGTGTGGCGATTTCTTCTTCTGGGGATCTACCATTATTGGTCCTGCATCCCAGCTCTGTAAGACTCTCCTAATCTTTTTGTGCATCTCTTGCTGGACTCACCAAACTGTTCTGGTCTGGTGTCAGGATTTGCCCCCCCCCGCTTTCCTTGTCAACTGGAGCTCATGATACTTTTCCTCCTAGCAACATTTCTATTTGGAAGCCTATGTAAATGGTGGCTATAGAGTGGGATCTATATTACGCAGAAAATTGAAGTGAAGCTAAAACAAAAGGCTTCTTGAGTTAGAGAATATGTAACCTCATATGTGTGGAGCACAAAAATTGACCCTCATGGTGTCTTGAAAGTAGGGATCATTAATGATATAACAGTTCTTTAACAGTTCTTTAATTTTATGAAGTGAATATGGCTTATGTTTTATCAGTTTAGAGGTTTTAAATGCTATGGTGGAACTTATATTATACCTGTACAATGTACAGGTAAGTATGAGTTAAAATTAGAGGTCATATTTGACAGACCCTAAAATGCTCAACTTCTCCAAGCTCCTTTTCTTTTAAAATGGTTCTAATATTAGCCATCTTGCATCCTGTTCTTAGCTCCACATCTGATAATTAATATAAGCATAATATTTTTAGTATAGAGCCTAGTATGTCACAAGCACTCAAAAATTGGTGATGTTATTATGCAAAATAACATGACATTAATATTAATATACTCAGTGAACCAATTAAATACAAGCTAATTTGGCTTATTAGTCATTTTAATATATGAATTTGATTTAAACCTGCAAAGCCCTTCTGAAGCCCTGGGATACATTGAGCTGTCAAAAGAAACTGAGAAGGTGATTAAAAAGCATTGGGTAGAAAAAAAAAATACTTACAAATTCATTTTCTCACTCAGCTTAGAATGGCACATGCTGATACATTTTGTACTTGGCAGTCTTGATTCTTACAAAGCCTTGGATTAAAATGAAAATAATTGAATTGGAAACTGCATCATCCACTTCAGGGAATATTACAACAGCTCCTTCTGTGGATTCAAGTGCATTTAAAGGAAATATATACCCAGGTACATTGTTCATATTCTACTGGGAAAATAATATTATTTCTTTATATCTAGTGCCCAAGGATCTCATTTAATTCTTTTATGGGAATTCAACACTCATAAAGAGCACCAATGATATCTAAATTGAACATTTTTATTTTGTAGTGAACAGAGACAAGTTGAATTCTTAACCAGTTATGTGAATATTCTGGTGTTATCATATTAGTTTTAACAAATAGGGTGGTGGTTTCCAAACCTGATGAACCATTAGAACCACCTTGTGAATTTTTTACACAAACATATCCTTGAATTCCCTAATACCTGCTGAAATTTCATCTGTTACAAAACTCTTTGGTTAATTTGTGGAATCATAATTGTTTCAGTTTAGTGTATATTTCCTATGATTTAGATTACGATACTAAAGAATAGGTTATGCGGTTGGGAGTATTAGAGAGCAACATAACCCTGTGATTTTTTAAAATGTGGTTCCATGGGTTGGTAGCATTTGCCTCATCTGGGAACTTATGCAGAACTTAGGCCTCTTCTACAACATGCTATATAAGATAGGATCCCTAAGTGATTTGTATGCATATCAAAGAATGGAAAGTCCTGACGTAGACCTTTTATAAAAGAATAGGGTTTGGCCTTCTTATCCAAAAATTCATGTACCAAACAGGGAGGGAAGATATAAGATCAAAGGAGAAAATATTGCAGTGTTTATGAAAAATCTCCAAGGAATATATTATTTACATGAGACAAGTTTTTTATTGTTATTGAAAAGGTAAAACTAGTTCATTGTTTAGTCTGAAACTAGAATAGACTTACCCTCTACCACTCATTATTGCCATGCTGCTTATTAAACTTTACAGTTGGAAAACTGGAGGTCCAAATTTGAGTTGTGGTTTTTTTCTCTGACAGGTGAAATTTGTAATAGAGGCATTGTCATTAATAGCAAAGCAAAAGCTGAAAATAAAAGTCTTGTCACACCCTCTCTGAGAAAGAAACATTTTCCAAAGTGGCTCTGTTTTTTTATGGGACAATTTAATCTGTGAGTTTCTCCTGTTTTCCCACTGGATTTATCACCCCAGTACTTGTGGAACTTTCTTAAAACTTGAATTTTATCATATCTAGACCTGTGTTTTAGACTTATTTGCGTTCATTCTTCAGATTGCGATCCCTTGAGGGCAATTTGTAGCTGCTGTTTCTTTTAGTTCCCAATATCTCTTTTCTCCCCATTTCAACCACCTGGTGACAGGGTGACCACATACTCTGATTTAAAGGAGACAGTCCTAGAATACCTGTTGTCCCAGAATAATGATAAATATGATCTCCTTTCACTTTAAAAGTGCCCTGGCTAGAACTATTAATTATATGGCCTCCTTATCGCTATTGAGGATGAAGCTCAGCTGTGATTAATTTTGCCAAAGGAGATCATTTCCTTCAGGAACCTTAATAGCTGTTGCCAAATGAGACTTCTAATTGCCCCACATCCCTTGCGTTTATCCCTTCCCTTTTCCTTTCTCCTTGGTCTGCTATAGCTGTCTTTGATGAGTGTGAAAAAGCAAATATTCCAATGATGAGAAATGACTTCTCTGGCAACATCGTATGCTAGACATTTTTCACCACTCTGTTGTTACCATTTAATTTGAACGCCTCATTATGCTTTAACATTTTAAAGTAGTTTATATTATATATACTATTTGCTTTGGAAGACAGTATTTTCCTCCCACCTTTTGGTGGTTCCCTTCACCTTACCTTCATGGACTGTCCGTCTGAATCATTTCCTTCCAAAGTAACTGATGTTAATGGCACCATTCTGTATTTTCTCTATGATCACAAACCAGATATTTATGTATGTACACAGGTATATGTATGTTGGAATTTTGTTTTCAGTATTTTTTTTTTCCTCCCATGTAAACTTTCTGGAAACCTATTTGAATAATTATTTCAATAGTTGCCATTTTTTGGTTGTGGATGTACTACAATTTACTCAGCTACTGTAAGATTACACAATTTGTTTCCAGTTATTATCATTTGTAATTACAAATAGTACTAGAGTAAATGTTATTTGGCATATTTCCCAATGTATTGATGGTTTTATTTTTATGTGGAGTAGGATTGATGGGTCAAAGGTGTGCACATGTGAGGTGTGTGTGTGCTTTGAATTTTAATAGATGTTTCCAGATTACTTTCCAAAGTGACTGTAACAAGTTATTGGGTTGTTCTTAACTCCAAGGCTAATGTTGGGCCATGTGTGGTGGAAGATCCTTTGAGACCAGGCTTCTATATTCTAACAAATATCTTTTAATATGAATAAAAAGACAATGTTGACATTGAGGAAATAGTGATGAAATTTTTATTGTAACTTGAATGAGTTGATTCCATGAAAAGAACAGAATTATATAAAATCTGGATTGATGCAGCACATGTGGGATGATTGCTACATATTTGACATTTCAGTTAGGAAAACCATGCATTATGGACTCTACCAAACATGCACAAGGCTAAGAAATTAAAATTTTAATGAAAATAGTACAATTTATAATTTATATTTACTAGTTTGTTTGGGATCATAGAAAGATAAGATATGAGAATAATCTGTGGAACAGAAGTATAATTAAAATGATTTGGTGACTTTTTCCGGAAAGGAAATTTTACATCTTATTCTATACCAAAACTTATACTGTGACAGTGATATTGATGGAGATTCTACCTGGGCCCAGTAGCATGGATTACCATTTACCAGGGCTAAGGAATTGCTCCTCTAAATGTTCAACTTGTCAGAAACTGAGAATAAGTAGAGTATCCTTTCATTCCATATAGCAATATACTCTGAGGAGATTAACCAGTCACTTGGTGGCAGTTTGACTACACTGTGTCCCTTCAACCTTATTCTGATCACAATGTGCCTTTGTTTTTCTACCTCAGCCAACACCACTGTGTCAGGGTTGATGGAATACCTGATCCACAGGCATGGAATTCCACACAGCAGGACATCTGACCAAGGAACCTAGATCACAGTGGAGAAGGCAAGGGATTGGCCATCCATTCAAAAGCAGCTGGCCTGAAATAATGCTGATATGATTTTAAAAGGAAAAGCTGTCCAGCCAGATCAGAGGAAGCACTTGGAAAGGACAGGATAACATCAGAGATCTCTATATGGCTATATGGTGAACTTCTCCCAAAAGAATGGATGCTTGGGGTTCAAGAGCCAAGGAGTGAAAGCAGGAAAGGCCTACTTATACTTCACCATGATAATGAGAATTTGTGCTTCCTGCCCCCACAAGTCTTCACACTCTAAGGTTGGAGATCCCAACCCTAATGGGGCATACTATTTCCGGGGGGATAGAGCAAGGGCTTGATAAAACAAACTGTGGCTGCCAGGGCACTCAGATTCTTGTAGTCCAGGAACCAGAAGACAAGAAGTTATTATTCTGAAAGAAAAAAAAATTGATCCTGATGATCAGGAGGAGGTAAACTACTTTACATAGGGACAAATACATGTGGTACCCAGTAATTCATGTGGTTTCCTTCTAGTACATCTTTACACCTTTGTAGCCATAAACACACACACACACACACACACAATAATCTTAGACTGAAAAGAATATGATTCCCAAGAATGCAGACCCCTCAGGGATGTAGGTTTGGATGGAAATCCATCACAACCTGCTGAAGTGACAGAAACTAGGGGAATTTACAACAAATGATGAAGGAGAGAAGGCATGAGTACTAGCTGTGGCCCTGAAAACAGCTACAATGGTGGTAGATTTAACTTGTTCCACTAAATTCTTTTTCAAAATTTTCCCTCAGGAGAAGAAACCAATGAGAATCATGGAAGAACTATGTAGGGCAGGATATATAATGGCACCCATGAAATTGCACCCCTCAAGTCTTCTGTGACCCCCACTGCATTTGCATGGAGGACACACTCTTCCCAGACTACTCTGTCCTAGTGACAGAGCTGGTAGGGATACTAAGGCAGATCTCTCCTGTGGGATTCCTTTACCCGATTACTTGAGCTCAATGGCTTCTCACTGGTTTGGTCAAAGCTTAATATAGTTTTAGACTCTTTCCACCAATGTTCCTCTCTGTCTGTCTCTGTCTCTTTTTCTCTTCCCTTCTACCATAGGTATCAAATCTCCATCACAATTTGATGGCTCTGTCCTCTTCTTTCTCCCACTTTTCCTCTCACAGGAATTTTCTTATTTCTGTTGATGCCTCCCGTGCATGTCTAACCTTGTCATGATGTCTGCTTCTCAGTGGAACCTAACTAATCCAAATTCTAATTAAATATATTATGTTGACATTATCCCATCCCTCAGAGGAAAGACTTCATTTGGAATTGGTGTGCAAAGAAGTTTTTCTTTGAAGCTTTGTTATTGCAGATAATGAGATTTCCACTGCAGAATTAGAAAAGCATATAGTCTAGTGTAACATTTCTCAAATTGTTTACTATAGACCAATAGATGCCATAAGGGAAATAAAAAGTTCCTGAAATTAAATATACTTGGTAAATACAATTTCTTTTGTTATTGTGGGTATTCATGAAGCATGTTAGTGTGCTAATGTCTCTGAAAAGTTTTTTAGTAAAGGATCTTGATTTTACCCAGCAATTTTCCCCAAAATCTGACTATAAGTCTTTTCTCATTTTGGGGGATACATCTAATCCATTTAGAAAGGAGACTGTTTGGAATTATAATTCTAGTGACTTGCCATGGAGCTTGAGATCACAAATAAGAACAGCTTCGTAGTTAATCTTTGACCTTTTGTCCTAAAGCCCAATTTATTCCCTCTTCTTAATTACCTCTTCTTAATTACTCTTCATTTATATCTCCCTTTCCATTGGTTATTTCTCATCAACATTAAGTCCTTCTGATTTTGGCAAAAAAAAGTCCAGTATTCCTAATGTTTTTATTACCATCTATAAACCAAGCTTCTTTTTAGGGATGGAATATTGCTAGTTGCCCAAGTGTCTTTGAACTCCTGGGTGCAAGTGATCCTTTTGCCTTAGCCTTCCAAGTAGCTAGAACTACAGAGGTATACCACTCGGCTTGGCTCATACATCTGCCCCGCTTTACTTTTGTGATACTAATGGCAGCGTTTACATCCTGAGGACAGAAGGTCCTGATTCCAACAACTTGTTATCTTTTGATCTTAGGAAAGTTAGCCTCTTTTGTCCACCTGTTGTATAGGAAGCACTTGCTTTAGAGGCTTTTAAGAATCAGATAAAATAACGCAGAAGAAAACATAAAACCTATTGCTTAGTGCAGAAGTCCCTATTTATCCACAGAGAATATATATATATATATATATTACCACCCAATGCCCCATAGATGCCTGTACTTAAGTCTAGACAAACTATGTTTCAGGTTTATATACATACCTGTGATAGTTTAATTTAAGCACACTGAGATTAATAATAATGATTAATAATAAAATGGAATAATTATATCAACACATTGTAATGAAAATTACGTGAATGTGGTTTCTTTCATTCTCAAAATAATACTGGTGTTAACCTGCCTTTTCATGGTTTATGCCCTGGTGCCTCCTTTACATTTTTCATTAATATAGTTTCTGTTGAGCATCTTCTTCCGGAAGATTCCAATTTCATCACAATTCTATTTCTTCTCCTTAATCAAATTCTTCAACTGCCAGAAATGCACCAGCAGTTTCTTTATTGGAAGATATTACCTCTTGTGTTATTTTTGTATTATTATTATTATTTTTTTTGGTTTGATTCTTTCCCTGAATCTGTGTGGCCACTCCTTACTTGGAGTCAATGTTTGGTGTCACTTGTTTATTAGTTGGAACACATTTTCTGTTCATGTCTTCCATTCATAAATTTCATATTAATTTCCATTTCCATCTTATTTAAGTACTTATCATGCACTGTGATTATAACTTGCAGTTTGAAGTGTGACGGCAAAATGAACAGATTTCTTTTTCCTTCTTTGCTATTTCACAGATTTGTTCTTGTAGCAGAGATTAGCTACTTCAGCATACCCTTGATTTTTTTCATCAAGTCAGGAACTCTCATCTTTTCACTTGAAGGAAGCACTTTATCGCTAATTTCAGTATACTGAAATTGCCAGCACCACTATTCTTAAAACTTTGGGGACATGATAAATATAAGTAAGGTTTGCTTGGGCACAAGGACTGAGATACTGCTACAGTTGACCTGGTATCTAAGAAGGGCACTAAGTGACTAACAGGCAGGTAGCATTATTCAGTGTGGGTATGTTGAACAAAGGGGGAATATGTATCCCAGATGGGAAGAGCAAGAAGCTGCTACATTTCATCATGCTATTCAGAAGAGCAAGCAATTTAAATCTTATGAATTGTTTATTTCTGGAATTTTTCATTTAATATTTTTGGTTTATTGTTGACTTAGGGTAACTGAAAGTGCTGATTAAGAGAGAGTTGCTATAATTTTTATTTCTTTTTGTCACTTCTTTTTTCTTTTACTTTTATTCCTTCACTTTTTTATTTTCTTTTTGCTGTGGTTCTGGGTATTGAACCCAGGGCCTCATATATGCCAGGCAAGGTCTCTACCACTGATCTACATCCTCACCTTTTAAATTTTATTCTGAGTTAGGGTCTCCTTAAGTTACCCAGTCTGACTTTTCACTTGGGTTCCTCCTGCCTCAGCCTCCCCAGTAGCTGGGGTTACAAGCATGTGCCCACATCTGGCTATCCCATGGCTTTGAAGACAATACCACTAAGTCTTGTTCCACCCACCAACTTCTTGCTTGTCTGCTTTGCAATACTATCCTTCTTTTTGAGTCCCTTCTTGATTATCTTTTCTTTATATACTTTCTGGATGAATACATCTATTTAATGGTTTCCTGGACTACCTATATCCTTGCGATTTGTGCATTTATATCTTGATCAGTCTCTTGAAATGTGATCTAGCTGAAAAAATTTCACAAATTCACAGAACTCAACATCTTCAAATCTGGGCATTCTTTCCCTACAGATAACCCATTTTTACATTCCTTTATCTAGCTAGTTTTACCACTGTTTACCCAATCTGAGGAATCTGAGAGTTACCCTGTATTACTCCATCCTCTCTGGATTCTTTATGTCAGTAATTCTTGTTACTTCTAAAATAACTCTCAGATAAGTCCTCACTCCACTGTAGTAATTCAGCTCTTACATGTTCTTAACTGGTCTTTCCTCCAGAGTCATACTTCTATGATCTGTGCTACACATTATGACCAAAATAAATGTCATACTATACAAATCACATCATGCAGTATACTCTTTATGTGTACAGTTAATTCCAAACTTGTTTGCATGACATATGAGGGATTCAGTGACCTTTGCTTACCTATTAGATCTCATCTCCTTCATTTTCCACTGGTATTTCTACAAAAATCACAAAAAAAACCCACTGATAATTAAAAGCCCACCTCTCCTTCTCTCTGTTAAATAACTTTTCCATGTTCATGATAGGAAAACATCTACTCATCCTTCAAGAGCATACATTTATTCTGTTCCCTCTCTAAAAATCTTTCTCAAAAACCCAGTAAAATTGGTCACTTCTTTCTTTGGCAGTCACCTTTTCTTAGACTTACTTTCATAATAAATGTCTGTGGGAAATAGCAACATTCTTGAAATAAATTAAAAATATCTCAAGGTGGCTGGGAGCAGTGGTGCACACCTATGCCTATAAGTCCAGTGGCTCAGGAGAGACAGGAGGATCGTGAGTTCAGGGCCAGCCTCAGCAAAAGCAAGGCACTAAGCAACTTGGTGAGACCCTGACTTTGAATAAAATACAAAGTAGGGCTGGGAATATGGCTCAGTAGTCAAGTGCCCCTGAATTAAATCCCCAGCACCCACCCAAAAATCTTCAGGTGACCTTTTTGAGTGGTGACATATAGTTGGATCCATACATTCTGATATGCTTTAAAAAATTGATTTTGTTACTTTTCATACTATAAACATAGGAAGTCTATTGTGGGATACAAATATGGGAAATCAACTATTGCAGCTTAGAGATGAATGCTATTGTAGGAATATACTTTCTATCATTAAATGAAGCATTTGAACATGGCAAAAAATTGTGTTTAGATTTTAAACGTAATGAAGAATATGATAATATCCTACTAATTCTAATTTATGACTTTTTGTAATATACTATTTGGTAAAATGATTATAAAATGATTAATAACTTGTTAAATGCTTTCTATAATTGCCTAGTTAGAGAAGCTGGGAGTTTCAAAACTCTGCCTTTTAAATTACTTGCTAACTCTTAGTGATTCAAATACAAAAGGGAGAAAGGTATTATGTGTTCTACCTGTAAGAAATGTAAATCTCCACCAGCTCAATTAGAACAATAAAATGACTTTCATCCTTATCAGGCAGAAACACAGAGAAGAAAATGAATTGTATAATTGAAAGTTGATTGGTACCTGGCCCTTAATCTGGAAATCTTTGATTTTAATAACAGCTGGCAAATATAAGTGAATGAATGAATAAATAAACAAATAAATGAGAGAACAAACAGCCTTGAATATACTCTATGCATTAAATGGGATGTGTTCTGAATTTATGAACATTATATTAATATTAATTGTAATAAAGTATTGAAACATCATGACTCTTTGGCACTCATTCTTTCTTCGGTCAATTAACATTTCTTTCTCTTTTTAATGTGTTTTGCACTAGGTTGGTTGCTGTGGATTCAAAAAGGAATAGCTAAAACAAGTTCCCTGTTTTCTAGGAGTTCATGATTATGTTAGTTTTTCATTGCTGTGATCAAAATAAGTGACAAGAACAACTTAGATGAGGAAAGTTTAGTTTGGGCTCATGGTTTCAGGGGTTCAGTCCATGGTCAGCCAACTCCATTGCTATGGGCCTGTGGTGAGGCAGGGCATCATGGTAGAAGGACATGTCAGAGGAAAGCTGTTAAGCTCACAGCAGCCAGGAAACAGATAGATAGACAGGCAGACAGAGAGACAGACAGACAGACACATAGAAAGAGGGGCAGGGGAAGGGGCCAGGGACATACATGGTCCGAGGCTGTGCCCTTAGTGACCTAGTTCTTCCAGCCATGCCCCACCTACCTATACCCAGTTCAATTAATGGGTAGGAATAATAATTTAAATTATTAACCCATCAAATTCTGAACCTTGTTGCTTTGAGGATCTTGCTTTCAAAACATGAGCTTTTCAGCAGATATTCTAGATCCAAATCATAACAATGATATAGAAAGAATATAACTACTTTCAAATAATTAAAATGGATTATGATAAAAGAGAATTATGTATAAGAAATGGGGAGAACCCAGCCATCTAATGTTTAGTGCCAGATAAATAGAGGAAAGGGATGAAAACTCAAGGAAGGCCATCAATAAAGGTTCATTGTATTTAAAATGAGATACTACATACATTTGGATTCATGTGAAGTTCATTCTCAAATTTAATTCTTAATTCTAAGAAGAATTATCTAAAATGTCAGGTTCATCAATTTTCAGAAAAAAAAAATAGGAAAGAAAGCACACGATTTCCATTTCTTGTGCTAAATGACATCTGGTAGTTCTCTGATTGGCCCCAGGAGCCTCCACATGGTTGTGTCATTTCTCTCTCTCTGTCGGGCTTCTCAGCTCTCCTGTAATATTTTCTGTGAGAACAGATATCTCAAATGTCTGCTACAGAATCCAAAGGAACCCTTATATATCTTTGCTCCCTCAACCCTTTTTGTTAACGTTGGAGCGTGTTTCACCCTTAGTTTCTCTTTTTATTAACGTATATTCAGACACCTTTTACTTTGAAACTCAGTGATTATGATGTCTCATGCAGGTTCATCGGTTGTAACAGTTGTACTACTCTGCTGGAGGATGCTGGTAATAGGTGGGGTCCTTTATATGTGTGGGTAGGAAAGAGTATATGAGAAATTCTTGTACTTCTCAATTTTGCTGTGAACCTAAAACTGCTCTTAAAAACACAATGAAAAAAATCAAGTTTTTCTTATACCAACAATGAACAATTAGAAATTATTATTATTTTTTGTTACTGGGGATTGAACTGGGGGTGGGGTAGGGAGGGGCACTTTACCACTAAGCTAATCCTAGTCCATTTTAATTTTTCATTTTAAGAGAGGGTTTTGCTAAATTGCTATGGGGCCTCCCTAATTTGTCGAAGCTGATCCCCAACTTGCAACCCTCCTGATTAAGCCCCTTGAGTTGTTGGGAGTGCAGGTATGAGCCACCATGCCCAGCAAACAATTGAAATTTGAAATTAAAAAAATATTATTTTCATTATACAAAAAAAATAAATAATTAGGGTTGGGATTGTGGCTCACTGGCAGAGCGCTTGCCTTGCAGATATGAGGCGCTGGATTCGATTCTCAGCACCACATAAAAATAAATAAATAAAATAAAGGTATTGTGTCCATCTACAACTAAAAATAATAATTGGGTGTGAATTTAACAAAAAAGTACAGAATCTATATGTGAAAAATACAAAATTCTGATAAAAGAAATCAAATAAGATCTAAATAATTGGGAGGGTATTCTATGTTCATCAACTGGAAGATTCTGTTTTTTTAAGAAGTGGATTTTTCCCCCAATTTTGTCTATAAATTCAATGTAATTACAATCTATATTCTGGGAATTTGATGGATACTGATAAACTGTAACGGTGAAAAATCTAGAATAGTTAACACAATATTAGAAGAAGAATCAAATTGGATGATTGACATTATCTAATCTCAAGATTTACTATAAAGCTAATATGATCAAAATTTTATGATTTTGGTGAAAGAATAGGAAAATAGATCAATGGAATAAAATAGAAAACCTAGGAACAGAACCACACAAATACTGGCAAAACATATAGTTAGCTCCGATTTTTCTGACCCACCTGCAATCTCTGTCCTTTAATTGGTGTGTTTAGAACACTGACATTCAAAGTAATCATTGATAGATTTGGGTTAATAGCTACCATATGTGTTAGTGTGTTCCATTTGTTGCCCTTGTTCTTTATTCCTGTTTTTGTCTTCCACTGTTTTTATGCCTTTTGTGGTTTTAGATGAGCTTTTTATATTATTCCATTTTATCTCCTTTCTTTGCATGTCAGACTTCTTTTTTTACTCTTAAAGTGATTTCTCTAGAGTTTGCTTATGTACTTACTATTAATCTAAGATCACTTTCAAATAGCATGATATTGCTTTCTAGGTAGTTTTAAGACCTCTTGATAACAAAATAATCCAAGTCTCTCTCTCTCTCATCCCTTGTTTGATTTCTGTCATTCACTTCACTTATATACAAGCATATAGAAATACACAGACACAGGAGCTATAGATAATTGAATATATTATTGCTATTATTATTATTCAGAATAAAATGTTGCATATAAACTTTTTGGAAGCCAGACTTTATGTTTGGGGCATTAAGAACTGTACTGACTAGTACATTAGTGTGTGGTTTTGTGTGAATCTGGTCTGGAACTGAGTTGCACTTAAATGTTTTCTGTAGCTGAAGTTTGCAAAGCCTTCAGTGTCTTAACCTCTTGTCTTTTGGTTTCTCTAAGAACCCCACAAATATGCTCTGTCTTGCAGTTTCCTCATTTGTGATCTACTGTTGTTATAATGAAGTTCTGTTGCTGTGGTAAAATGTGAGTCAGGAGAAGCTGTCCATGATTTCATGATTAAGTCTCAGTCTTTGGTAGACAACTGTTTCATTGCTTTGACCAAAATACTTGAGAAAAGCAACTTTAAGGAGGAAAGATTTATTTTGGCTCATAGTTTGGGGGGTGACGTTCAATTTGTGGTCGGCCAGCTCCATTACTTCGGGTCTGTGGTATGGCAGAACATCATGGTAGAAGGGTGTGGTTCAAGAAAGATGTTCAGCTCATGGTTGCTGGAAAGCAGAGAGGGTGGGGAAAAGAGCCAGAGACAACGGGCTGGGGATGTGGCTCAAGCGGTGGCGCGCTCGCCTGGCATGCGTGCGGCCCGGGTTCGATCCTCAGCACCACATACAAACAAAGATGTTGTGTCCACCGAAAAAAACTAAAAAAAATAAATATTAAAAGAAATTCTCTCTCTCTCTCTCTCTCTCTCTTTAAAAAAAAAAAAGAGCCAGAGACAAGGTATAGTCTTCAAGGACACACCCTAAAGACTCACTCCCTCCAACTAGGTTCCATCTCCTATATTTTACATCACAAACAATAATATGCTGCATATGAATCCCTCAGTGGATTAATCCATTGATAAGGCCCCCATGATCCAATCACTTTCCCAAATCCCCACCTCTGAACATTGCTACACTGGGGATCATGCCTTAATGCAGGAGTCTTTGGAGGACTACTGGTGGGCTAGACTCCAAGAATGCTCTTCAGATGTTTCTTTGCCTTTTCCCCCCCTTCTAAATTTATCAGGAAGTCTAGAGGATCTTGAGTTGGGCAATTACCCTTTGGCCAAGCAGATAAAACTCTGATGGTCATTTCCTTTGGAGAGCAGGCCTTTATATGGAGATTGCTTTGGGCATATTTCAAAATTGGTTAAATATTACTTCTCTGCCCCAAATATGAAGGGACTTGACTTGCTCTTCACCTGATAAATATAGTGGGGTTCCTGGAGGGAAAATCCCGGAGAGGGTGGGGTTCCCTTAAAACTGGTCACCAGGAGTTTCTCTCACTTGTTAAGCTACAGTCAGGTTCCAGCAATTAGTCAAGTTCCCAAACAAATGTTCCTGCCAGCTTATGGCTCTCAAGGTTTCTGATCAATGTAAGCTGGTCTTGGCTATGATTCTAAACATTTGTCTCCAGATTTTGGAGTGGTGATTTGCCCTATGACCTCAATTCTCTGATGAGACTAAGAAAAGCTGATTTTCATTTAGGCTAGCTATTTTCTTATTATAAAAGTGGAATTTATGACTACTAAGCCCTCTACTAGTCAGAACTGAAACCAGAAGTCACCCAATCTCCTTTTTAAATACTTAACTAAACCAAAGTAAAATGATTTGTTGAGGAGTTTGCTCAACTACTGTGACATTCCCAGAGTTTGAGTTGTAATATGTCTCCCTGTGACTTCCATGTATAGGATTTTGTGTAAATTGGTACAGCATGAGTTTTGTGTGAATGTATATGAACAATTTGGGTCTGAGGCTCAAATTCACATACAGTAGCTACAATTTCAATTTCATGTGCAGTAGTTATCTACATGTGAAGGATGCTTTTCTCTTTACTTAGTACCCCCACTTCTAGGAGTAGGTCCTACAGAAGAATAAGCATGAATGTTAAAAATAAAGGTGCATGAGGAGGTGTTTTAATAAACTGTAATATTGCTTTATCTGGTTCTGTAATTGTTCAAACAAAATCAAGTGACATTTTGACAGGTGCTGCAGAGGGGATTCACACCGCTCATGGTGACATAAGTAATAAAGTCTTTTGTATCTATCTCAGAAGTCTATGTCTCCTGTCAATATCAATAAAATAGTAAAAGGCCAACTTATCAGAATAAAATTGGCACTTCATAACTCTTGGCAAAAATAATGCATTTCACCATTTCCTCCCAATATGTTCTTTAATAAATCATGTTTTTATTAACTCTAATTAGCATTTTTCACTTTCAAAGCATGCTTTGAAGATAGAATATTTTAAAATGCAAAGTTTATTGACCTCTTTACAGTTGAAATTAAAAGACAGTATTAAATTTACTGTGAGTTTATTAAAAACTTGATGTGCATAGATAAGCACTTGAGCTAGTGAAGCAGGTAGTAATGACTTATTAGTATTCAAAAACTCTGGGGTAATATAGGGTTATAAATTAATCTGTCTCTTCTCTCTCCTTCCGCAGTCATTCAGGATATAGTAGATGATTCCAAGACTATTTTGTGACTTAAAATGAGAGATTTATTTGTTCCTGTATGGCATTGTTCTCCCCAGTGAATTGTTCAATTTTCTTTCTTTATTTGTTCCAGAATCTCTTTTAAAACTCTATTCTAAATACATTTGCCTTTGCATTATTTAAGATAAAAAATAAGTATTCAATTTATTGAAGCATCTATCAATTCTATGTAAGCCTGTTGACAAAAATTGCTTTTTAAAATTTGATGTTTATTCATAAGAGAATAACTATATGAGAGTCACAAATTTTGAGATAAAAATACTTTATTCCCTGTGATATACACTTCTTCTTGATACTGTTTTATTTTTAAGAACTACTGTAAATATCTTATCCAAATCTTAAAAAACCATATTATTAACTAGTAAAATTAAGAAAACAAGGCTATGAAATCAAATTAATACCCACACATTCACATGTTTGCTATTTGCCAGATTTGTCAGATTCTAATAAGGAAGTTAAGGCACAGAAAGGTGAAGCAACTTGCCCAAAGATCACACAATTAGAAAATGGGGAAAGTCTGATTGTAGGGTTCATCTACTTCACTGTTTTGCTTCTTAAATTTCATCTTATTCTCACCCAATAAAAATATAAATCCAATCTTTTTCTATAATTCCTTCACCTCTCTTAAAATTGTCATATTATTAATAGATTGACTACAATCTACTCTCTCAAATACCTGTGCATTTTCCTGATATATACTTGAACATAAACTTACGCAGAGTATATTCATGCAAGTCTTTAATTCAGATATCAGAAAAGTCCAAAAGTTCCAAGTTCCCTAACAAATCTCCTTTAAAAAATAAAATATTTAAAGGGGCTGGGGTTATGGCTCAGTGGTAGAACACTCGCCTTGCACGTGCAAGACCCTGGGTTTGGTTTTCAGCACAACATAAAAATAAATAAATTAAAAATAAAGTTAAAAAATTATTTAGAAATGTTTTTTTGAGAGCTGGGGATGTGGCTCAGAGGTAGAGTGCTCACCTAACATGGATGAGGCACTGGGTTCGATCCTCAGCACCACATAAAAATAAAGATATTATGTTCACCTATAACTTTAAAAACATATAAAAATATTTTAAAAAACAATTTCCCTTTGTCCTGCAATTTCCTTATTATTTTTTTTCCACTAAACTATGAGATAAGTGAGAGGTGATAACTGAAATTTTTTATTGAGGTAAAATACACATAAGAGAAAACTTTACCATCTTACCATTTTTTAGTGCACCGCTCAGTGATATGAAATGCATTCATAATACCGTCTATTACCACAGCATCCGTCTCCATAACACTTTTTGTTCTGCAGAAGTGGAATTGAATACACACTGAACAATGAATGACTCCTCATTTTGCACTACCTCTGGCTTTTGGCAACCACAGTTCTACTCTCTGTCTCTATGAATTGTACTACCTTATATCTTGTAGAAATAAAGTCATATGATGTTTACCTTTTTGTGACCAGCATATTCCATTTGGCATAATGTCCTAAACTTTCATATGTATTGTAACACATCAGAGTTTCCTTCCTTTTTAAGCCAGGATAATATTTCATTGTATATCTGTACTGCATTTGCTTATGTATTCATCTGCTGGTAAACACTTGAATTGCTTTTACATTTGAGCTTTTGTGAATAATGCTGCTATTAATAAAGGCAGACAAATATCTTTTTCAATTATTTAGGCATATACCCAGAAGTAGAATTGCTGGATCATGTGAGGACTCCGTTTTAAATTTTTTTTAATACATTTATTTTATTTATTTATATGTGGTGCTGAGGATTGAACCCAGGGCCTCACAAGTGCTAAGCGAGCGCTCTACCACTGAGCCACAACCCCAGCCCTGTTTTAAATTTTTTGAGAAACCATCAGAGGACTCTTTTTCTGTCAGAGGGGCTTCAAATTTAGACTGCGAACTGCTTGGAAAGTCTCAGTGGAGCCAAATTTACCCAGTAGTTTTTACAAACCACTCATGTAACTACATCAGATGGCCTAACTAGTTAAATCAAGTGCAAACTATTGATCCATTATTTTGATTATATATGAAAATGTTGAGTAGTTTCTATTGATTATATTTAAATTTGCGAATCATTTTTTCTGTTTTGCCTAATCTGCTGTTAATCCCATACAATGTATTTTTTACAAAGGAATTTTTTCATCTCTGTAAGTTTGTTTTGGGTTTTTAAAAGGAACTCCCATGTTCCTATTCACATTCAAATTTCTTTCAGCTTTCTTGAACATAAGGAACCCAGTTATAATAGCTATTTTAATGTCCTTATTTGTTAATTATATCATTTGTACCATTTTCACTCAGTTTCAAATTGACTCATTTTTCTTGTTGGTATGAGTCATATCTTCTGTATTTTGCTTGCCTGGTGATTTTGGACTCATTGTCAGATCACAGTTTCATATTTTATCTTGTTTTAAGCTACCTATACCTTATCTCTATTCCCTCAGAATTCCCTGGAAGTATCATTGTTGTACCCTTCTGTACATTTTTCTGTTGTTTGGTATTGTCTTCTTGTCTCCCTGGCTGGTATTCCATAGCTATATCAAGCCAAACTGAGCTCATGCTACCACCATGCTTAGTTTATTATTGCATCATTACATTTATCACACTATTATAATTCTGAGGGTGCCTATCTATTTCTCCAGTAGGCTCTGCAATAAAGACTGTCTCTACAGCCTCATTTCTGTCATTCTTGGGTTTCATAATGCATTGAATGAGTTTATGAATAAAATGAATATTTGAACATAAATTATTTTAGCCAATAATTTAGCACAGAGAAGTTTGAAATTGAACATTAGATCTGTTATATAGTACTTTACTTTATTGAATACGATTTTATTAACTGTCTAAAGGATATATATTTTTTCATTTCTTTTAATTTTTCAGTTTTTCACCAAGTTATTTTATACTTTCAGGAAATCTGGCCAAAAATAACCCTTCCAAGCATCTTCTACTTCAGGAAGTGGCCTGATTGAATCCTCTCTGATTACTTCATTTAAGATTCTTATACACAAAGTAGAGAAATTAGATATTCCTGTCACAGTAGGTTGTGGTTTTGATAGATCATAAAAATCAGAGGTAAAAAGCAGAATTTCATTTTATAACTGAATATATATATTTTTTTGTTGTAATAAAGTCCCTACTTTTTAGCAGCAGAAAATTAATTCTCATCTTCCAGGTACTTAGTCTAATCCAAAGCTTCTTCTCTCATATTTAAGCATTATTGTCTGTCAGTTGGTTTTACAAATGTCAGATGGAATTTCTCTTTCCTTGGCTTTCTCTGAGTGGCTTACAAGACAGGACGAATATATACAGAACTAGTTAGAGTGGGGACAGGGCATGGAGGATGCAGGTACTTTCTACTCTCTGAGTAGCTTCCACTGTCTATGCAATTTATGTTCTTAATTTGGGCAATATGTGATGCTAGTGAGATTTGCTAGCTTCCGGAAAATATACTGGTTGTCTGTGAATCTTTCTGAAAATAGATGACTCTACAAAGCTTCAGGTCCAAGTTAGCCCAGACACTAAGGAGCCCCTCCCTTTGCTGAGTGAACTTGTCTGTGGCTATCATTTGACTTCTTCTGTCCACAGCTTACTCTGGATCTAAGAGTTCTGTGTTGGTATCAGTGTCATGCCTTCCTTACATCAAAGCACTCTTAACCTTCAGTGAGAAGTCCTTGTGGGGATGAACCCAGGAGAGGATAGGAGTTGGGTAGGAATGGAAGAAGAACAACCTGCTTTGCTCACATGCTTTCTCAGAGTCCCCATAAACTTGTTTCTCATATTTCTCCCTCTCCAGCCTCCATGTATATACAGTACAGTTTCCACGAAAACGCATACCTTTGCAAACATTAGAGGTTTTTGTTCTTACTGCTTATCAGAGCTGTATTGGTATGTGTGGACTGGAGAAGTTGCTTCTCTAATAAGCCTAAGAGTGTAGTTGGAGCCCAAGTCATGACTCCCAAGCAGATGCTGATCCAAGGCTTTTAGTTTGTACTGAGGAAGTTGCAAAAAAAGAAAACAGAAAATTTTGTTGATGACTCTTGTTAGCTGCCAAACATCAGCAATTCCATGTCATTTTGTCTCATGAGTGGACACTCTGCTCAGTCAGGGCCTGACAGACTATCTATATTTGACTCACCTACCTCAACATGGAGCCATCCAAGAAGTTATAAGGCATTTGGCCCCAATTTCCCTTAATACTTGCTACAATAGTCTCATTCAAAAATCCTCGGAGGTGACCAAAATGATTGTTTAATTGAGTCATCCCAAGGTCTTCCAAATTGTGAGGCCTTTTTATAAAATTTAAATTTTTCCAGAGTGGGGAGTCATCTGTTTTATATCGTTTTTGGCTTCTTTTTCACTTCAAGCTAGCAGTTGGATTTGTTTCCTGAAAGATTGATTTCAAGTTATCAAACATTTTTATATTTGGTCCCTCTAGTTCCAAGACATTTAAAGGGAGGATTCTATTAAAACACGTGTGTTTTAATATGAAGTCAAATAACAAAAACTCCTTCTTATTTATTTTACCTTGAGGCTATAACTTGAATTTGGCTTTGAATTGTTTTTCAGTATTTTTCTGTTAGGTAGGGATCTGCATGCAACAGATGTTTAGTCTATGTTCATTGACTCAACCTAGTGGCTCTGTTTAAATTACATATGAAAAGGAAAATGACAATTCAATTGACATATGTGAATGAGGAAATTTAATTTTTCATAATCACCTTTTCTAAGAAGTCAACTTTTGCTGATTATATAAAAAATGAGTACCTATTCTGGTTCATTGCACATTGTCAATAAACTTTACTAATGGCATTAATAAGCTGAAAAAATTTATAGTTTGATACAGTGTAGTATTAGAAACATTTTGCATTACATGAGTTGGCATATAGGTTTTTGATAAATCATGTTCTATTCATTGGGTTTGTATCCCTATGAGTGATTTGAATCAGGTGTAAAAGGTGACCTTCTCAGCATGAAAGTGAAGTTATGTATTTCAGTTGTACTTAAACTAGATATAAAGGAAGAGAATGAAAGTGGAGTTATTAGAGCGCTAAAGCAGCATTGGTGGCCTGTGACAGGTCAGTGACTACACACGAAAGCCCTGTGAGGAGATGTTTGCTGATGCTGTTTGGGCTTTGTTGAGCTTTACTTGAATGGTTCCTGTCTGACTTGTATGGATTACTGATCAGAGTCAGAGAGTTCTCTGTTTGGTGCCAGCATCCAGTGTGAAAATGTCACCTGGTACTTTAATCAGTAATATATATTTCCATCAACCTCTTCAGATTGTAAATTTTTTTAAAAAAATGTAGATTTGTCTTACTATTATGTTCACAGAATGTGCTAGGTACCTATTGAATTAATTAGTGAATGAATAAATAATTGTAAATTCTCTGCCCCAAATCCAAATGAAATGGCTCACATGCAAGTGCATATGTCCATACAGTTATTTTAAAATACTCATCAGAGAGGGAGCATAAAAGCCTTGGCAACTCCAGAGCAGGGAAAGATCTTTCCTCTCTCTGTATGTTAAAATAAATATTCTGTTAGTATTTTAAATATTTGTTTAACTGCACTAAAATGAAAGAGAGACTGAAAGTTATGTTTGTTTTTGCTAACAACATTTTGCCTACATGGAGAGAAGTAGAAAAATAGCAGTCCAGATGTGTATACTGATTTCAAATTACTCTGGACCTTACATGTTGGGCTGAGCATTTAAGTAATGGCAAACTATTCAGATTTTAAAATGTAATATATATATTTTTTAAATGATGAAAATGAGGTTATTGCATGTGAGCATTAGAGAGATTTATATTGCAAGAATATGTATTGTATTAATGGAGAAGTTTGAAAATAAGTAAGTTGAAGATGATGTACTGAAATTTTAAAAGGCCTGTAAATGTTGGACTGAGGTACTTGCTTTGTATTGCCAGTGAGGAAAGTCAAGGTAAAAGAGAAAGTATTGAAATGAGTAAAGGTCAGTAAAAATGCATTTGGTTTCTGGGGATTTTTTGATAATAGTTTTGACATTCTTTTGGAGATAAAGTGTTTTGTATTAACCACAATGAACTAATCTTATTTGAATTGCTTTGAATTCTACAGCTGTCAAAAAGGCATTTAATGCTTTAGCAAAAATAATTGAGAAAAGCTAAAGAGGAAGCCTGTCTTCTATGTAGTTTTAGGATAAATTGTCAAAAGACAAAGACAATGGGTACATATTTTTTATTTGTTTATAAAGAATAAAGCTTTTAGCCTTAAAGCCTAACAAATAAAATCATTAAAAAGTTAATAATACTCTCCAAAGCATATAAGGACTTTTAAAATATCAAAATGATAATAATAATGACATGGAAAGAAAACATGTATATAGGGAAATTAAGAGTCTGGATAAAATTATTCTATGAAAGCTTCTGTCCCTGGAACAGAAACTGATGGCATACTGATTTTATAAAGATGCTCTTTTTGTTGGTTTGGAGTTGACAGAAGTGAAGTTGAGAGAGCTGAACGGCTCCAAATGGGACTATACTTTCTAAAGCAGCTTTGACTAAAAGACCTGACCAGAACAATTTTAGAAGAGGAAAAGTTTATTTGGGGGCTCATTGTTTCAGAAGTCTTAGTCCATAGACAGCTGGCTACATTGCTGGGGGCTTAAGAGGAGGCAGAACATCATGGCAGAAGTGTGTGACAGAAAGAGTCCCACATGATGATCAGGAAGCAGAGAGAGACTACTCACCAGATACAAAATATAGACCCTAAAGGCATGCCCACAGTGACCCACCTCCTCTAGCCATACCTTACCGGCTTTCAGTTACCACTCAGTTAATCCCTATCAGGGGATTAATTCACTGACTGGGTTGAGGCTCTCATAACCCCATCATTTCACCTCTAAGCCTTCTTGCACTGTCTCACACATGAGCTTTTGGGAGACACCTCATATCCAAACCATAACAATTGGCATTTTTATTGCTTTCCTTTTATGAACAAAGCACTGAAGGAGATGCTGAAGATTGAAGAAAACAAACCGAAACTTCAGTCTCCTCAAGGCCTAAAATTTAGTTGGAAAAGTCAGGCACTTTGAGAGTGAACAAGCTCATAAATTAGGAATTAGGAAGTGGCATGGTGCAGACAATCAATATTGATAAAGAATAAGGGTGTGGAAGCAAAGAATGGGGAGACCTGTGTCAGAATGGTATTAAATCTTAATCTGAAGATCAGTGAGTGAGTTTGTGCCGGCCTCATACAGAGATGGAGGGAAAGCATTCTAGACCTGGGTCCTGCAGAGACATAGGCCTAAAGTGCAAAAGAGAGTCCAATATGTTCAAGGAACAGACACAAGTAGGGAAAGCAGCAGAGGTTAGACACTCAGGGCCTCAGAGGCAATGGCAAGGGCTTTGGATTTACTTTAGTGGTATTAAGATGTGTTTTGTCAGGTTTTTCATTGCTGTGACTAAATGATCTGACAAGAACAATGTAGAGGAGGAAGAGTTTATTTTGGCTCATTGTTTCAGATGTTCAGTCCACGCTTGACTGACTCCATAGCTCTGGATTTGAGGTGAGGCAGAACATCATAGTGGAAGGAAAACATTTTAGAACACGACAGCCAGGAAAGAGAGAGAGACCTCTGCTCACCAGCGACAAAATTGTAAACCCTGAAGACACACCTCCAGTGACCTACTTCTTCCAGTCACTTCCCACCTGCCTGCAGTTATCACCTAGTTAATTTATATCAGTGGATTGATCCACTTATTAGGTCATACTTCTCATAATCTAATCATTTCATTTCTGAAAATTCCTGCATCACATTACATATGAGCTTTTGGGAGACAACTTACATTTAAACTGTAAGAGGATGCTATTAAGTTTTTAAATAATTGTGCAACAATTCACATTTTACATTGACATTTTAGAAGGATGACTCTTAGATTAGAACTATGAATAAACTGGAAGGAAGGAGGTAAATTAGACATGCTGGAATATTTTATATGGGATAATGGAAAGTAGATAGGTTCAAGGTATATTTGGAGGCAGAAGGAACAAAATGCAGTTGGTAACCTGGAGGGGCAAAGTGAGAAAGAAGAAATCCGAGATGACACTGAAATTTCTTGGATTAGTAAATGAGTCGGTAGAGTTATCGTTTATAGGGGACGCTAGAGATAGTGGAACAACAAGAGTTCAGTTTGAGAGGCTGTAAGACATCCAAGCAAAAGTGTCAGTGAGAAGTTGGCTGTAGTATAAGAGAGGCAGGGCAATTTGTGTACTTTTGGGACTCATCAGCATATGAAATGGTATTAAAAGTGAAAAAGAGTAGAAGAGGTCTCAGACACTTATGGAAAGTTGGCATACTTATAACTTCAAATTTACTACTGAAAAATGTATATATATGGCTCATATACATTCATATATTTTTATTAATAAAATTTTGTGGTGTGTGCTATGTACCTTTGTGCATTTCTTATTGATTTTATTCCTATTGATTTTCACTAGATATTTTTATCATAAAATGAAATATTTTTCATTCTATTTTCAGTTATTATTTATAGATTACAGAGCTGCATAAGTTTTTACTTTTTTAGATATTTCAGTTTTAAACCCCCAACCCACAATTAAGACAAGTGTGTGCTTATTTCCACTTCTTGGGCTTTGGATGCTGATAGTCCATATCACATTTAAACAAACAAACAAACAAACAAAAAACATTCTCGTCTCTTCTAATAGTCGTAGTATTCGTTTCTGTTTGTGACTTTACTGCACTAACGTCCTTAATATCCTTAGTAGAGGATATTTTTGTTTTATATGCAACTGAAATACCTTTTTCAGTGTGAAGTGGGATGTTGTTCTAAGATACACACCTACATGTGTGTATGTGTAAGAGCACGTGTGTCCATTTCTCAAAAAGCCATATTTGGTCATGTGAGCTGTTTTATATTTTGTTTAGTTAGTTTGCTAGTATTCTGATTTCAACTTTTTACATCTCCATTGGTGTAGTATCTATATTTAGCTTTTGCCTGTTACCCATTTTTGCCAGGTTTTTATATGAGTATTCTGATAGTTTCATTAAAAAAATAACTCTACCGACTCATTTACTAATCCAAGATTATGGATTAGTAATTAGCCTTTTATGTGATCGAAAATGAATTGCATGGCAAGGAAATAAACCAGCTTGAGTATTTAATAAATATCACATGACAAAAACCCCAAGCAAAAACTTTTGGGGGAGTTAGTTGTCCCTTCAGTTTTAATTTTTTTAATGTTATTTTTCTTGTACCTCCTCAAAAGTAGCACATCACATTCTAGCCTAATATTGACTGCTCTTTTCTTTTGTTTAACCTCTCAATAGGCTGATATAGCTTATTTTTATTTATTGTTTGACATAGCGTTTTCTTATTCTGCATTTAAGCTTTTAAAAGCATGTTATGCATCACATTTTACTTCCATCCTTCCTTTCTCTTTTAGGGTAATGTCTTGCTTTATTTTGTTGTCTTTGAGTATTTGTAAGGTCTTTGTTCTATTTCTATTAGTAATTACCTTTATATAAAATATAGATGTGGTACCCTGGTCTATGCCACCAAGATGAAGGGTTTTCATCTCTTTTGCTTATCTGTTGTTATATTTAAAGAACCCAGAAGTATGCCTGAAATATACCAGATACTTACTGAATATTGATGAAATAAATGGAGCTGTGTATAACCAGGCATTTAGCGTACATTATCTTTTCTTGTCCTTTTCTAATCAACTTCATTAACTCTATCTGAAATTACAAAAGCAGGTTTTTTTTTAAAAAGCAGCAATTGTATTCACATATACTTCATATTTTTATAATGTTTTTGTTTGCTATTATGTATTCTATTTCATAAATATTTTTGCAATAATTATTTACAGGCAACTAATTTTTTGACTTATTAAACTTTATAGTTATCATTCAATATTTGTTCTAAAATGTTTTTTACACTTTCAGTTCTGGAAATTATGTAGAATATCTTCAAGTAAATTATTCTGGAGTATTTTCAGGAATTCAACACAAATGACATATGTTCTGGGTATGTAGATATCTGAGATGTTTCCCTGGTGCTCTCACACATTAAGTGCAATATGTTGGGTGAAGCACTTTTGAGCATAAAATTTTCTTATCATATCTTCGGCTTTAGCTATTTTGGATCAGTTATTTGAAACTTCCTGGATACGTTACTGAATTAATATTAGATCTTTCTTTTTCTGTAAGTTGTATTTCCTTCTAAATTAATTTTTCCTAGAGTAAGATAAGCCCTTTTATGATCTGTACACCTGTTCTTACTGAGGAAAATTTTCTTCAATTACATCTTTGATTTTTATCCTTGACATTTATTCACTTTTATTCCTGAGTGTTGTGGATTTTATTATGATTGTTTCCTTCCAATTTGATTTTGAGGTCTCACTGTCAACAGTGGCAATAAACCAAAATTGTCACTCTCTGGGTGAGCCCCAATGGGGTGTTTGTTTTAGCTGTGTGTGTCGGGGAAACAGTCCCTTGTTCCATAATATAGTTTATTTTATATATATATATATATATATATTTATATATTTGTTTTTCCCTTGCTTATTTATAAATGTAGAGAATTTGTCTTCTGTTTGCAAACTGAAAGGTAGATAGAATTCCATGCATTGCTTGGGTGCTGGTTGCTTTCCCAATGGCAGGTTAATTGTCACAGCTTATGGTATAATTTGAAGTAAACGGATTTTTTTTTTTGGTTTGGTTTTTTCTCTTTTTTTGGCTATTTCTCCTTCTTTAACTATTTTGTTCTTTACCCAGGAAACAGCATCTGAAAAGGAGCCTACAAGCTTGCAGCTCTTTATTGGGAATACATTAATTAAAACAAAAACAAACAAACAAAAAAACCTATCTCAAACAGCATTCACTAATTCTAATTAATTTATATTTTTCTCAGGTAAGCATGATAATTATTTATCCATTTTCTACATTTAAATACAGAAAATAAAACTCATACAAAATTTATTTGAACAATAGCCTATTTGTTAATTCGTATAATAAGAAGGAGAAATGGCTTCAACTTATTATTTTAGCGGATAGAAGATGTTATAAAGACCAGATATATTTCATATTCTATCTCTTCCGTATGCTGATTATTTTCCTCATTGTTAGAAGATGACTATAGGAGTACCAGCCTTCATATCCTCACCTAGCTTTATGTGCAGGTAGAAAATAACCTAATCCTCAACTATGTCATCAGCAAGCTCATCTTCCTGAGGAGCTACCCAGAAGAAATGTCTTCATTTCTTGTTGGGAAGCACCATGTTACATGTTCTCTTCCAAATCAATTACTTTTGTTAAGAGAATGAATTTCCATAATTAGCTTAGGTCAGTTGTTCTTAACTCTGTTTGCACATAAATCACCTGGTAACTTACAAAAACAAAAGCAAAACATCCCCTTTACACTAGCAAACCAATTAAATCAGCATATTTGAGAATGGTGTATGGTTGTCTGTATTTGAAAAATTCCCAGTTATTGGCAAATGTGGAGACTCATTGGCTTAGATTTGTCAAAGTTCAAATTCTTAGCTCTGCGGTTAAGGAGAGGCTTATCATTCTCTGGGGTGGCTGGCCCTTTGGTACTGGATCAAATTTAGGATCTCATGATTAGGAGAAGGTGAACTGAGGGAAAGTAATTCTTTTGTTCTGTGCAATGGCTGCCATTTTATGTATTGAGAATGAAAGTGTCTTTGTGGCCTTAGAGTGGAAAGAGCTGATGAGTATGCAGATGTGTGTTATCACTGTAGCTGTCTTGGAAGAGACTTCCCTTGTGCTTGGGGAAACAGTTCTATTTTCTTCAACATACAGATAGTTTGTGGAGTCAGAATACAAAGTTGTGGTGAATCTAAGCTTTGTCCTTCATACTTTAGCACAGGTTTGCTGCTCTGTTTCAGTTGGTTGAGCCAAGGTAATTAAAAATATGATTCTCAACCTATTTTTATCACAGCCATAGGAGCAGGATTTTGGCATACAAAATTCTTTTAAGTTTCTAATAGCATTTTAAACATTTTATTTTTGCATTTAAAAATTTTTCCTTTTAGATATACATGACAGTAGAGTGTAGTTTGACACATTGTATGTACATGGTGTATAATTTATTCTTATTAGGATCTCATTCTTGTGATTGTGCATAACGTGGAGTTCTACTGGTGGTGTGTTCATATGTGAATGTATGAAAGTTATGTCTGATTCATTCTTTCCATCTTTATTCAGCTATTGCCCATCATTACTCACTAGACTAAATTGCCTTGAGACAATGGATCTGTATTCATCATTGCATGCCCATTGTCAAATATGCATATGGAATAAGGCATGGGCTCAGCAAATATTTGGTGAATAAGTGAACACATCTGTCTTTGGTCAGACTACTCTAGGTATAGGCCATGCTCATGTTGAGATTTCCCAACCTAGAATCCAGGGATTTCTGAATTCTTTTCATTTCTATAGTCTTTCTTGATTTAGCAACCTAAATGATTCTTTTAATCCTTAAGTGAGGTATTTTACTTCTTCTGCCCAAAACCTCCCACTGCTTTCCTATCCAATGCAAAAAGCCAGTGAACTCTGAATCACTTTTAAGGTTTTGTGATCTGGAATTGTGACTGTTTGGGGGGTTTTACCTCTTACTTTTCCATATTTATTCCCATCAAAACAAACTGCCAGTCTTGCAATTCCTGAACATGCAAATTCCATTCCTGCCCCAGGGTGTGTACTTGTTCCCTTTGTACAGAACACATTCCCCATAAATGGCCACATCGTTCACTCCTCACCTACCTTTGCTCAAAGGTTGTCTTACCAAAGACACCTCTCTGGCCAGCCTATTTAAAGCATACATTTAAAGCCCAGTTATTCCCTCTTTCCTTCCTGGTCTTGTTTTCTTCTAGGTTTTTATTGTCATTATAATCTTCAGTACTACATATTTGCTTTTTTTTAAGCCCTGTCAGATGTTGTCCCTCATAAGAGAACAAGCTTTTCCAGGGAATTTCATCATTTATAATTTACAGCTGGACCTTGGTTGTAAAGAACAGTGCTTGGAATAGAGTTGATTCTCAATTAAGAATTGATGAATGAACAAAGGATATGCTTTAACTATAAACTGGGTATAACATCTGCCCAACAACTTTCCTCTTTGTACTGGTGACAATACATACAAAATAATTAGCAAAGTGCCCAGTGCATAGTAGTTGTTCAGCAAAGCAAAATTTTTGTTATTTTTTAAATAATGTTTATAATGTTTGGGTAAAAATTGCAAAAATAAGTCTATTTTATTTAATGCCCTACACTGTGGAGAAATTACCTGTGATGTACAAGCTCCATTTGATAGAGTGTAAAGATAGAGATCCTTTTTCATGCTTAGGCAGTTGAAGTTCTTGCATACACAATATTTCAACTCCTAGACAGTTTTCAAATCTCTCAAGTACCAAGAGGAAATTATTTCAACCACAAAATAATTAATTCATTTGCAGATTCCTTTTTTTTTTCAAGAATGGTATTGAATACTAGGTACTACATCTCTCTTTCTTCAGTTTATATTCTTTCCCAATAATCTGAACATATCTGGAAAAGATGGATCAAAAATTCAGACCATTGAGGAATCCAAAGATCCAAATCACCATCTTTATCTGAATTATTTCTATCACTCATGTCTCCATGTCATCAGAACGTACATCTATTTCTGTTTCTGTAATATTGAGATATGCATCACAGACTTTTATTATTAGGAAGTATCTTAAGCCCATGAAACACAGAAAAATATCACGAATATCAGTAGGGCTTATTGTAACCTTTATGAAACGTTTTGCCATATTTGATTCAAATCATTTTCCTAATAAATATGACAATGTTGAGTACTTTTGTTTTTCTAGAGTCTATTCTTTCTTATTTTTTCCATCAGCGATAATCCTGACTTTTCTTGTTTCTCATAATTGTGAGTTCATTTTTTTAAAAGTTTTACAACTATTATAAATCACATACATGCCTTAATTCAGTTTCAGATTTACATTTGAATAAAACTGAAGAAACAAAACACAGTATCTCATTTAGAACTCACAGTCTACCTTCTCTTGGAAAATCAGAGATTCCAGATCTGCATTTCTGAATCTTGTGGCCAGCCGACACTGACAGATGACCTTCTTTTCAAGTTGAGTTTCAGGTAATGACTGCTAACTTACTTCAGGCCTGTTTCATCTTTATTTCTTAATAGGTGTGCATCTTGCTTTTTGAACTTTAGCTCATTTAAAATAGTTTCTTCCAGGCCTATCTTCTGTTTTATTTGCCTCTTATTCTGTTCCGTACTTACGCTTTGTCAATTATTCTTTGGTTGAAGAAGGACACAGAATTTGTAATTTCCCCATGCTTGTAACCACCGGTGACCAGTTTACCTAATTTCAAGCAGGGTCTAATTTTCTTTGAACTGAACTGAACATAGCAAGTATGTCCTCATTTGCCCCCATTTCTTTCTGTTAGCTTTTTTTTTTTATGAGCTTGACATTATTTGGAAAAAGTTCATATTCCCTTCTTCTTAGCCTTGGCTCTTATAAGTTTTCTTTGAAGTTGTTAAAGTAAACCTACAGGGATTACGATTTCAAGTCATCTATGCTTTGTTGACCTGATGTGTATTTTATTCTATCTTTGTCATCAAAAGAAATTCTTAAAGTAGGAATGGGCAATGAAACAAGAGAAAGACTGACGTTATATCTCAGAGCCTGTGGGAAGAAAATCAGATTCAATAACAAAGCATTCATTTTATAAATTTTAATTATTAATCTTATTTTAAGAATTGTTGATGACCACCAGGGAAATTATGATACTTTTAATAATTTATGATAGTGCTAGATAATACCACACTATTTATTGAATAATACAAGGACAAACAAAGGGAAAATTGGGAAAAACATTTGCATATGTAATTTCTTGACACACACTGTCTATAATAGACTCTCCCTGGAGCACCAGATTATTCTCAACAAATTTTCCTACTTGGTAGCAAACCAAATAATCATTGTGCTGATTTCATCCCATATGGAACCACATTCAGTTTCTGAATCCAATCATGGGAAGTCACAAATTCTCCTATTCCTATTATGACCAGCAAAGGGGGTGAGCAGGGTTTAACCTTATGGTTTTCACATCTCCTTAAAAGGGAAATACATTCCTTATCTGGGTCTTAAGTTCTATAGTAAAAATTTATAAAAGACATTAAATAAGAATATGTAGCATATTTTCTTTAATAACAGGCCTTGCACCTCTTTTTAATTTCTTCAGAACTTTGGTTTTGATAGCCTTCATCCAATGAAATTATATCATATTTTCATTAGTTTATATTTGAAAGACAGAGAAAGAGGATAAATTACCTTGAAGAAATTATACAGAGAACTAAGGAAATACATATCAAGGTGATTTTCTAATCTCCTCAGTTTCTTTGAAAAAAGAACTTCCTCTCCCCCAGTGATTTTGGTGACACATATTGTCTCCCTGCTCTTTAATATAGATTGTGCAGTAATTTAGATACAGAAATTTAATCTGGCAGAGCACAAATGCTTCCAGATAAGGTTGATTTGCTTTCTATCCTGAAATAGCTTCTTAAAATTCTGTATCTAGAGGAAAAATATACCTTCTTGAAATGAGAATGAGAGTGTGACCTCTGTCAAGGTCTGAGGGCCATCTGGATTTCTTTGACATGGCAAACTAATGTGTTTCAGAATACAGATCACTTCATGAAGAGTGTGGTCATATAGAACATCTAATACACACTTCAATAAAGATGCATACTTTCATTATTGGGCTAATTTTGTGTCCTTGCAATGTCTGAAAAAAAAGTTCACACTGAAGATTAAAACTAAGTACACCCCAAAGGAAAGACACACACCAACTTTGTTTTAAAAGAAACAGTATTTATTAAGAAATTATATGCTGGATTCTACAGTCTGTGAAGATGGTTTATTCCATTTCCACAGCACAAGACAATAGCTAAGAGTATTTGGAAAACACTTGCAATGCTTGGGAATGAAGAATTCCTAGGAACAGGAGATGAAGTGAAGTGATGTATGAACTAATTGAGATTTTTGGATCCAAAGACAAGACAATCTTTTCTTTGTCAATCCAGTTCTCACCTGTGTGAACATTTAAACCTGTCCACGGAATCTCATGCCTAGACTGAAATATTAGGTAATAACTGGATCATTTCAGTTCAGTAGAGCGAAGCATGCTCAATTTAGTCACAGGTCAAACCAGCAGTTAACTGTTGTTTCACATGTGAAATAACTGCATTCTTTATTAATAAAAATGGTGCTTATAGAGGGCAGAAATATAACTTTTTCAAGTATTTTATCCTTATGATCTGAAGTACTTTAAACTATAAATTAAAAATAAATTATAAAAACTAGCATACAATGTATCTTTTCTTACATGATGCTATTGTAAATAAGCTTTAAATGTAGAATTGCCATACCACCTGACTCTATATATGGTCAACAATGAGACATGCTAATCATAAAAATAGCTTTTACAAATATACATTTGTATACAGTGTCTCTCTTACCATTCATAAATGTCCTTCACAGTTTAAGACTTAAAAAAAAACATAATTAGCAAGAGGGAAACACATTTACAATTTAAACCATAAAAACCTGACAATTATACAGCTTAGAACATAGAAGAAATGGAATTTCTAAAATTGAACAATACTGTCCATCTTATTTATTTGGGTTTTTATACAAATCGAATCAAAGATGCTGCAATCCAGTAGGAAACCTTCTTTCACATTTCTGGGGGTTGTCACAGTTTCTCTTTTCTGTTTTTGTGTCATCATATATTATTTCAGATCACTTTATCTGTAGAAACTGAGAAAAGAAAAAAAGTATTTTAAAACACAGGGATTTGTGTTTCATTGTTATTAGCATGAGAAGATGTAAGTTAGATTTTAGGGCTTAATCAAGAGAGGGATAAAGAAATAGTTAGATCCTTAGGATGAATATTTTTTCTATTTTGTTTAGTTGTAGATGGCCACAATAACTTTATTTTATTAATTTTCAATGTGGTCCTTAGAATCAAACCCAGTGCCTGGCACAATGCTGAACCACAACCCCAGCCTTAGGGTGATTTTTAATTTGACATCAGAATGCATTTTGATTCATTGTACATAAATGTAGCACAATTTTTCATTTCTATGGTTGTACACAATGTAGAGTCACACCATTATGTGCAGTTGTACATGAACGTAGGGTAATGATGTTCATCTGATTCCACCATAGGATGAGTATTTTTGGTGACAGATTCTTAGATTGATTGTTCAAGGCAATCTTAAATTTATTTATTTTTTATAGCAATAAATACTTTTTCAATCCATCCAATTTGTTGCCTGAGATTAGCAATTATTTTTCAGCTTGAGCTCTTATGTAAGAGCAGAACCTCTTGAAGTTCCAGGCTCAAGAAAGGATTTGATTTGCCCATGAATCTTTGCTGTCCTTAATAAGAGTGACTGTAGCATACTTTCCCCAACAGGGTGCATTTAAGCATTTTTGTACCTGGGATCTACAGGTCTCTGATCTGAGTTACACAATCTGACTTGCAAAAGAAGAAGGCCAGAAACAGAAAAGACTGTGGAAGATAAATTTCATGGTGCAACTGTGAGTCAAAAACATCATATAAAACCTCAAATCTAATTGGTTGAAGAACTGAATTGAGAAATTGAAGATGAAAATGATAAAAAATTCAATTAATGCGAAAAGGCAATTACTTAGAATCTTACCAAGTTTCAGGTCTTTATACTTTGATAGAAAATATGATTGCACCTATTGTCATCCCATCAATTTCAAAGGTCTTTTCAGTTAAATGGAAAAGTTTATGTATGTCTTAAGAGTCAAATACATGCAAATCAAGGCAACTATTTGAAAGGGAGTTGCTGATCTACTGTGAGTAGACAGAAATTTTGGAAGCCCATTAAAAGATTCTGAAAAAGACTGAGCTTTGCTATTGAGTGATGAGAATTGCTGTGAATGTCTGTAGGTTAAGTTCTCAGGTCTGGCCAAGATTTCTGGTGGAAAAGAGCTCAGTGAACCTCGATGGTAATCTCTCCTTCCTACACACTCATCTTTCACATTCATCAATACGACCATCTCAATAATTTCAGTTAACTGGAATGTTGTCCTCAGTGAGTACACACCTTTTCATTCTAGAAGGGTTCAAATTAAATATAAAATGCTTATGACAATAGAAATCCTAGTACCAGTATTTTTTGTTAAGGAGAAAACCTGTGCCCATTTGGTAACTTGAGTGCTTATGTTATTTAAGAGAATTTAGCTTGAGTAATATTCTTGTGATTTTAGTTTAGAACATACACTGAAAAATTAATCTAGAATAGGATTTCAGTTTTATGACTTGAAATCTTACTATGCTTCTGCATTATATTGGAATAAGAAAACTTTTGGCCATAATAATGATACATTTGATTTATTAGATTTTAAGAAAATTTTCACTCTCAGACTATTTATTAAACCACACAAATAAAGTACTTTTCAAGAAGATATCAGATGTATTGAATTTAAAAATGCCATTTATAATGTTTGAATGCATTTAATTAACTAATCTGGGCTAGTCATTATTCAAAGGACTCTCAGAAGTTGTTTGTATAACTTGCTGTATTTATAAATATAATCCTAATAATAAATGCCTAACAATTTGATTTTAAAACCTTAATAAATCACACTTAACTTAAAATTGACAAGATACCTTTCCTTCAGAGTCTTTTTCCTACAATTAAAAAAAACATTAAATGAATTATATTTCAAAACTTCTAGGAGTAAGAAACAAATATATTTTGATATTTTGATTCTCTTTCTCTGTTTCTCTCCCTCACTCCTTTTTCCCTTTTATTTCCTTTCTCTCTCCTTACCCAGTATATACTATCTAGTGATTATACATAGATGCATTTTAAAAAATGAAAACATCACTCACACATGTTCTTCATGTAATTCTAGGCTGCGTTTATACACATGGGGAAAGTCCATTAGTCTTTAAAGCACAAAGTTTTGGTACAAAATAGGCATGCTGCTCTTTTGTGTGGTACAAAGGAAATTTCATACATAACCTGTAGGCACATACCAAAAATGATCAATTATCAATGTAAAAATGAAAAAGAAATAAAATTAAATTAACCTCTAGGCTAATGCTGCTATGTGAAACTGAGGCATAGCAGTTTTTGAGTTTTTGATTGATAACCCCTGTGTGTAGGAAGGAACCAAGATTATTTATATGATTGTAATTGCACTCTTTCCTCCAAAGTCTCCATTGATCACTTTCTTATTATGAGTGGAAAATGCTAAAAGTGGTGCCATAGCTGTGTTGACTAATCTTTGTGTTTCTGCAGGTCTTGGCAGGTAACATTAATTTAGTGGGTTTTTACATCATCCTGTGCATCTCAAAAGAGGCATTGGGAGTTAAGCAACTGTTTGATTAAGAGGAACAAAAAACAGCCTACAGATTTTTTGTGCATCTTCCATCATCCTTAGTACATTTCCCCCTTATTTTGCTCCTTAACTGTAAAGGATTATATAAAAATAATTATTGTGGGAAGAAGAAAGGTAGGTTTGAAAGTAATTGAAGTCTTACTTCTTGCCATAAAGCTTCTGCCTGTCATTTATAAAACAAAAAGCTTCATTAACTTTGCATTGTGAAGTAGGTATTATTAACCATATGGATGCAAGTCAAGCATATAATTTTCCTTCTTGAAAAACAGTAGTAAAATATATTCATGGAGCTTTTATACAATATGCAGCCTGAGAAAAGACTTCTAAAGGCCGGGGAGAAAGAAGACAAACTATGACATTCTTGCTGCCTTTTTCTCAAGGGAGACAACCACTTAAGGAGATTTGTTTAGTATAATGTAAAACTAATTGTGCTCTCTTGAAGAGCAGGTAATTTATCTGCTGGCTGTATGGGAGAGTGGATGCTTTTAAAACAAATTCTCCTGATGATGAATGCTTTTTCAACTTTCAATTTCTCTCATTTCTGAAAAACAACAAAGAGAGCCACTGAGATGGGACTGGATTCTATTGAATCAAGCAATTTACTTCTATTTGATGAAGATAAAAAAAGATAATATTAATCTACAGGGAAAGCACATTTAATTTTAAACTTCAAGCATTGATGTGTTTGAAATAAAATAGGTACAGCAATATGCAGAATAAATACACCTTATTTACAGCTGTATCCCCCCCAAATCATACTTTTAAATAAGTCTCGTGACTTAAGTATTAGGAATGCTTATCCTTTTCCTAATTGAGGTTTATAATTAATAAACATTTAGAGAAATCTGGATAGACTATATTTTTAGGTAATATCTATAAAAGCAAAAAATTATGTGGGTGATATGGGACACATGAAGTTTTAGAGAAAATGTCTTATGAACAGGAATTATTTATATTTATTGTCATCATTGATCATATTTCTTGAGTATTTGCTCAGACATTCACTTTTTATGAATGATGTGAATGTGTTTGGCTTTAACTAATTCCTCATTACAAATGAAATGAAATGAATTGTATTAATTCAGATAGCTAAATAGCCCAACAGATTCTCAGCATCTACTGCTTATTATAAATTAAAACTTGCCTTCTGTTAATAAGCTTTTGGGGACAAAATAACATTTTGCTTTTAGACTAAAAGAATCACACATCACAAAAACTATAAATGAAGGTAACTACTCTGAAGAGTCTCTATTTCCTTAATTGATGACCATTTAACATATAGGAGGTGGGACAGGGAACACAGGAGAGAACGAAAATCTATGGTAATTGTGGAAATAAGATTCTGATTGTCTTCTGAGACTTTAGCTTTAAAATCAAGGTTTAAATGATGAAGGCAGAGACTGTGCAATGTCACTAAAGAGAAGCAGAAGGTTTCTAGGTATTTGAGAGTTGACTAGAATATAACCAAAACTTGGTCAAATCAGCCAATGAAAGAATGTGTGGATATAAAAATGATGTATAGCAGTTAAGAGAATCTAGGTGGGCAACCACTTGTGCCCATCTGAGAATTATTCACAGGAGATATGTCCAAGCTCTGGAAGTGAACCTGCCCTGTGACAATGGGAATATTCCTACTATATTCATGGTCATACCAGCAATCTCAGAACATTCAACTGTCAGCACAACCACCTCTCTGCTCTGCATCAACGCTCCTCAAGAAAAACTTATAATTTCTAGCCTGTTGGAAGAGAATGCTCAGGCCAGAGCACACAAGACTGGTTCAGTTATAGTTACCACTGTAAATCAATAAACAGATCTTCTGAATGTGCATGCTGATCTATTACAGGTAGGATAATTTGCATTTACCTCAAGCTACTGATAAGTTCTACACATCTGTAAGACTAGCCTTAGATTTTGGATTTTGGAAGAAGCTTTCAAAACCCTGAAAACCTGCTTACTTGCTACCCAATCTCTCCTGGCTTTACCAATATTTGCCATATGCATTTCAAGATCTTTAATACAGAAAATATTTACAAAGCTACAGGTCAGGGTGGGCAGGATTTCATTGAATCTGAACAATAAAGAATCAGAAATTATTTAACTTTCTTCTTTTATAGATAAAGATACTAAGACCCATACAGGTTGAGATACAAGCCCAGGAGGTTGGTGGAAACCCTGGCTGAACCCAGAATCCTGATATGAATCATTTGACTTTACATTCTTGGTTGTCAAACTTTAGGGATCCTCTAGAATGACCAAGTGGGCTTATTAAACTTGGTGTTAGTTTTCTGATTATCTAAGTCTGGAGTGAGGTCCATGATTGCATATGTAATAGGTTTTGTAGTGATGCTGATTTGGGCATCTCAACAGTTTTGTGTGTGTGTATGTGTGTGTGTGTGTGTGTGTATCTGGGGATTGACCCACGGGAACTCTACCCCTTATCTACATCCCCAACCCCTTTCACATTTTTATTTTGAGATAGGATGTCACTAAGTTGTTCAGGCTGGCCTTGAATTTGCGATCCTCCTGCCTTGGACTTCTGAGCTGTTAGGATTACAGCTTTTTGAGAACTACTATTCTTTATCATTGAGGGGCAGTAGGGGGCCTCTTGCACTCCCATACATCTTGCTGAATATGCTAATGTCACAATAGTAGTTTTTTCTTGAAGGCTACTTTTCAGGTTTATTTATTTAACTGGTAACCCTGAGAATTGAGAGAGCTCATTTCCAGGAAAAAAGCACCTTATTCTGATATTTACCTTATCTCCCTCTAGATTAAGAACAGGCTTATTTACTACTTGCTAGAGAATTAGATTTGATAAACATAGATTCTCTCTCCTGAGTACCTTGTACTGAGAATGCAGGTCTACCTGGTCTCCATCTCAGACTTGGGTCTTAACTTAGGTGCAACTGTCCTGATACTCTATTGCTTCCACCATAAGTAGCAAAGTCTTGTCTTAAGAATCTCCTGTCTTCCATTAGCATTCCTGTCACTAGAGGTAGTGAATTTATTAACTTTCATAGTTACTTTTTGAGACTCCATTTGCTTGCAGGAAAGCAAAATCCTCTGGTTGCTTTAGTTCTAAACTGGTTTAATGTTATGGTTTGGATGTGAGGTGTCCCCCAAAAGCTCATGTGTGAAAAAATTTAAGAAGGTTCAGAGAAGAAATGATTGGGTTACAAGACCCTTAACCCAATCAATGAATCAATCACCTGATGGGATAAATTGAGTGGTAACTGAAGGCTGGGGTGTGGCTGAAGGAGGTGGGGCATTGAGGGTGTGGCTTTGGGTTATATATTTGTGTCTGATAAGAGAAGTCTCTCTCTCTCTCTCTCTCTCTCTCTCTCTCTGCTTCATAATCATCATGTGAGCCGCTTTACTCTGCCACATTCTTCTGTCATGTTGTTCTGGTTCACCAAGGACTTATATGGACTGAGACTTCTGAAACTGTGAGCCCTCAAATAAACTTTTCCTCCTCTAAAGTTGTTCTCGTTGGGTCTTTTAGTCACAGCAGCTAAAAAGCTGATTAAAACAGAAATTAGTTCCAACAGTGGGGTTATTGCTATGACTAACTTGACCATATGGTTCAGAAGCTTTTTGAGCTTTTTGCAATTGGTGGGAGAAATTTTGAGATGTTTAGCAGTACAAGCTGGATATGCTTTATATTGTCGTAAATAGAGCTTAATGGCTGATTCTGGTGAGAGCTCAGAAGACACAAAAACCAACAGGACTATGGACAGTGATGAAAGGCGAGAGGGTTCAGAGAAGGTCTCTATTGGAATTTGGACTACAGGCCATTCCTGTAATATTCTGGCTGAAAAGTTGTCTGCATTATGCCTGTGTCCTGAGACTTTCTGTGAGGCTGATTTTAAAAGCAATGGATTGCTAAATTTGGAAGAAGAAATGTCTAGAGCACTAGCACAGGATTCAGGAAGTGGCATGGGTATTGCTGGTAGCTTTTAGCCAAGTTTATTGTGATATTCAGAAGTGGAAAACAGAGCAGGAAGATTTGAAAAACTTGGACTTGAACGGCAGGAGTAAAACTGGGCCTAAGGAAGTTGCAGTTGTTAAAGACATTACTGCCACTAAAGAAATCCTGAAGACTTTGCCTAGAAGCAATAAGAAAGATGGCTTTGAGGGCATCTTAGGAGCTGGCAAGACCACACCCATCTCAGGTTCAAGCAAGTAAAAGTGAAAATTCTTTTGAAAAGAGACCAGTGGGGAATCCTCTCGCACAAGGGGGCTTAGGAAGTTTTTCAATGTTCTCAGCCATCCAGACACTCAGAGGCTGCTGCAGCCCAGGGTCCTTGGAGGCTGGGCTACTGCTCCATGTGACAGCAGAACTTGGCATCAACCACATGGTGCTGGTTCTGCAGGAATGCAGGATGCTGAAGTTAGGGTTCATGGAGGTTTCCACCAAGATTTCAAAGGAAATCCTGGGAGGCCAGGCAAAGTGCAGCAGGGTTGGAGTTCCTGAGGACAGCCCCTGAAAGGGCAAAGTATGGAGATATAAGGAGGAAGCTGAAGCTGCAGTGGAGACCCCTGAGATTAAGAAATGCCAGTAATGTGGGACAAGGTCTTAGGAAAGCTATAGGAATTGAGCAGAGACAAACAAAGAGAAAGGTCACTTGGGATGCAACCAATAAGGCCACAAGGGTGGAGCTATATAAGCCCTATGGAGAGGACATCATGCCATGTGCTCCAGATGCCAGACACAGAACTACAGGACCTGTTTGCCCAGCTGGATTTTAGTTTTACTTTGTCCTATCCCTTCTTTCTATGCCCCTAATTTTGTAAATGGAAATGGTTACACATTGGATACTTGTAAATTGCTTTTTATTTCACAGGAGCTCATGATGTGAGATTGCCTTGATTCTCAGAAAAGACTTGAACTTTGAACAATCTTGGAAATTTTGAGACTATGGAGACTCTTGGAAAAAGACTACACAGCAAGACAGAGTGAAAGTGTAAAACTACATAAGACACTTGACTTTGTATATTTCTACTGGTGAACTTTAGAGAATGTGATTCCTGCTAATCAGGGTTGAAGAAATACAAACAGGCAGCATAAAAAAGAATGCATTGCAATAACTGCTTAATTTTTCCCCACTGGTTTACATATAATGAAGAAATATACAATAAGGATTTTATAAGTACAAACTTCATTGTGTAACTTAAAAACTTTTTTGAAATGTTTTCAATTAAACAAAGTTAAACTTTTAAACTTTTGATCACACAAAGTTAATACTGTTACTATGTTCCAATATCGTACATCCAAATATGATTTCACGTTTAAGGAATTAATTTTAATTATAGTTTGATACTAATTTAGAATGATTTAATTAACATTTTAATTTTTTTAGAGACAGAGAGAGAGAATTTTTTTTTTTTTTTTTTTTTTTTTTTTTTTTTTTTTTTTTTTTTTT